>NW_027421542.1:0-787 GCF_009905375.1 Apium graveolens
TATACTCTCCTTCACATGTTGAGTTGAGATTGTACTGAACTGGACCAGAAGTCTGGACCGTTGTAACAGTCCAACCAACAAAGTGTGCATTAAGGGATGTATGAACTTCATTTACCAGGCTTATTAACCCGAATTAACTACCATGCTGCTCTGAAGCCTTTTAAAATCTATAACATATCATAGCCACATGAAAAGGCTATCATTCACACATTACAGATGTCTCAAGTACACAATTCTTCGAATTCTGTAATGCTATGCACAACTAGGATTTCAGTCCATAATGCTCATAACCATCATGTTAACTGTATCAATCGAAGTACTTAGATTCGGGCCCCATGAAATTCTGTCCATATGGAATTCTCTTTACATTGATCTGATCAAAATACAGTGTTCCTTCTTAGTTGTCATCTTCATATCGACCATCTATTTCATGTCCAAGCCTCGCAGAGTATACCTAGTTGACGTTGCCTGTTATAAGCAACCTAAGAGCTGCCGGCTTAGTTCTGCAGCTTTCATTGAACACTCAAAAATCAATATGAGCTTCGATCCAAAAACTCTCAATTTTCTGCTAAGAGTTTGGAACGCTCTGGCCTTGGTGAAGACACTTATTTGCCTGATGCATTACACTATATGCCACCAAAAATTCATTGAAAACTGCAAGGGACGAGGCCAAGATGGTTATTTTCTCAGCAACGGATTCATTATTTGAGAAGACTGGGATTGATCCTGAACACATAGATGTACTTGTAGTAAACGGCAGCAGTTGCGTACTTAACCAACACTAACA
>NW_027421543.1:0-3752 GCF_009905375.1 Apium graveolens
TAAATCCCAGAAAATTAGGGAAAAATCCAGAAATTAGGGAAAAATCCCAGACAATTAGGATAAATCCAGAAATTAAGGGAAAAATCGGAAATTAGGAAAATCCCAGAAAATTAGGGAAAAATTCCTGGAAATTAAGATAATTTCTGAATAAAAGGAAGATTCATTGTAAATGTGTAGGTCGCTCCACACTTTACGCAAAAACGAAACCCTGTAAGGGAACTAATAGACTTAACTTCTGCGAAACCTAATCATGTTTCCCAAAGTTGGGGGCAAATGATAGGGATAAATAAATTATATTGATTGTATATTTAATATACTGCATTAATTGTACAAACTGTGGGCTGCTAGGCCCAATAATAAGATGTATAATATTCAGACCAGAAGGTTAAGCCTGATGGACCAGATCAGGCCTGTGGAATAAAAAAGGCCCAAAAGCCTGATTATTAATTAATTTCGTAATTAATAATAAGGGAAAAATCAGATGTTGAAAAGAGTCCCGAAAGGATATAAATCCTAGGAGATTAGCCTCAAGGGGACTAAAAGGATAAGGAATCAGTTTCCTACTATCTAGGACTCCAAAGTCCATTCTAATTATGGGACTTGACCACCAAGTCTTCCTATACCAAGTCCAATTCGGACTCCCAACATCTATATAAGGGGACTCACCCCACCAATCAGAACTACGTTTTTTGACTGATCCTTGGCAATCAGCAAGGTACGTAGATCTTGTTAAGGCAGATTGAGTCACGAAACACAAGAGCAGTCAAATCGAGCCCAAAGCTCACGTTCCTTAGTATTAAATCAGCAATTATATATTAGTTTTAATCCATAACAAATATATATATATATAATATATATATATATATATTTGGTAATTTCGGTCAATCTTTATACCCAACTTTGTTCGATAAAATTGTATTACTCGAGATAAAAACTTGGCCTCGGAGTTTCAGACACGTGTCTATTTTGATAGACACGTGTGGTTCACAGATTTAACAGTTATGTTTTATAAAAAAAAAAACCACACACACACAAGCATCACACACGGTATACACCCTGGTTCGGTTCCCTTATCGCCAAACCCCCACCCCCGTTTATGTTTCTCTCGGATCTGATAAGGTCGCGTTGCTTTTCCTTTTCCGATTACTGCTCTGTTCCGGCCGCCTGGTCTTGGTTCAGTCAGGGTAATCATTTCCGTTTGTTCCCAGCTTCCCTGAGCTATCACCGTTATTCCTTTCCGAGGTTACTTTTGGTACCATGGTCTGTTTGGTTCTTGATTCAGGCGTGTATATGTAAATATATGTCGAATACATAGATATGTGCTGCCTGGATTGACGTATTACTGTGCTGCCTGTTATTTTCCGATCATTGCTCTATCTTTTAGTCCAGCGCGTGTGGCGCGTCATGTTGGTTCCGCGAAGTACTTTGATTTGCAGCTATATTTATTCCTGTGATTGTATTTTTATGAGGAATTATGCTTTATTCGCAAGACGAAATTATCGGTGAAATTCGTGTCGACACCCGAATTGATAGGGTACCCGCGAATTTTACCGCCGTCGACGGTGATCTTCGGTGAGTCGACGGTGGACGATGTGATGTATATCTGAGTCCTAATATTTCAAATTAATAAATAATCGATTAAAATTTATTTTAAAGCGAAAAAGTAGGATATGATTATTGGAGTTGTGCTAGTGTGGGGATGACTGATTGGATTGATTGTAATTTATTGTTGTTGTGGATTTGTTGAGGCGTCGAAGTGTTTCGACGGGTTAGTCGGATAAATCAAGGAGGTGCTGCCCAATTTCCGAGAAATCGAACTACGGAAATACGGGAAATATCCAGTAATTACGAGCCGTCGAACGAGTATATATAAATATATATTTTTACGAAATTTGATTGTATGTGGTTACAAACTGTTCTGCCAAAAAGTATAACCCTAATTTTGTTAAATCCGTATAACGTATTTTCTGAAAATGAACATTGAACCGATTTCTCTCGAGAACGTGAACCCTGACTGTAGATTGTGTATTGTATTGTACTAATGTATATAATTACGAGTCGTTTGCAATATTATTGAGTAGAATTGGTGTCGAGGATATGTCAAGCATACCTAAACGTCTAACGTAGGGTATTTCGACCCTGTAGGTTATAGTCAGGAAACCTGAAAGTGGACGATGGACTAAAGATAACCTAGTGGTCAGTCGAGCGCTTAGTAGAGTTTTCAACAGAAAACCTGATGTCGAAGTCGAATCCAATGGGATCTAGTGATTGGACGTTAGCGCCTGAGCAGCAGCGTCGGCTCAGAGTTGATCAGTAATAGTGTAAGCCTTGTAAGGCAAGTATTTCTGAACTTTTCTTTAAGATATTACCAATGTTTTTGAACTATTTTGTAACATGCCCGCTATTATTTAAAAATAACTCATGTTTATATTGTAAGAGCTTTAATCATTTAACCTTGAACCCCTGATGTTCTTGATCTTGAGCCATAAGCCTTATTCTTTGTAATCCGTCCTTTGTTGATCCTCAAACAACCAAACACTGAAAGAGAATGATTTGAAAACACAGAAACTTTATACTCCAATCATTCTAATAAACATCAAAGAACATATCTTTGAAAAAATCATTACTGGTCAAACCCGACCCTTGTACAAACTGAAAACCGTTCTTACATACCCTAATATACCCTTGGATATCCATGAGTTTCCTTACGTTTTATGCAAATATTTAACCGTCATTGATTATGATCTTGTTTTGTTGAATCATATTGTTTCGTATTGAACTGCTTTTAGATTGGATAGTTTTTAATATGTGGACCAGATCGTGGTCAGACCATACAAATGGTCAAGTTAGGCCAATGTGTGCCTTGGATCCAGTAATTAGAGCAGTGCTGTGTTTTGCTCGGGGTTAGGCGTGACTGATCAGCAGCCTAACCTTGGTTTTAAAACTTCAAATGAATATCCAATTCTAATGATTAGTTAGAAAGAAACTTGATTCCTTTGAATCATCTCATTTGATCCATGTTTAACCTCAGTTATCACTATTATGACTTGCTGAGCTAGTTAGCTCACCCCTGCGATTCTTATATATTTTACATTAAAAAGAATATGGTGATAGTGAAGTTCCTCAGTCCAAAGGCGGGCTAATTCCAGTGAGTGAATCGAGCTAGCAGAAGCTTCATGCAGTATAGAGATAGTCAGATTAATAAGAATGATTTTATTTTCAATTGTAAGTTAAAATAGTTGGGATTGTATATTGTAATAAAGATTAAGATTGTTGCTTGTTTTCATACTTAACCTGTTGCGATCCATGGTTATGTAAAGCAGGGTCATTGCAAATATATTTCTTATTCAGGTTTATATATGTATATGTGTTGTGGACCCAAACTTCTGACCTGGGTTTGGAGGGTGCCCAGTTGGTATCAGAGCTACAGGTTTATAAGTCACTGAAACAAGCCTCGATTTCGGGATTGGTATAGGTTAGGATTAGGACTAGGAAATAGAAAGATAAGACGTCGTGAGATGAGTGCGATTGATAATAGGTCTCCAGCATGGTTCGTATTGCAATTCGGGATTCTTAACTTGCGACGTGTTTTCTAGACAATGGCAATAGCAGATCCTGATTTCCCTGTATTGTCTGATCGTTTGGAGCTTTCCATTCAAGGATCGTCACCTTACCTCGGATTTGATTCTCATCTTATTTCTCCATCAGTATTAATGGTACTAATTATTTAGACAATCGCACCTCTTCGAGCT
>NW_027421544.1:0-90585 GCF_009905375.1 Apium graveolens
TCCTCCTATTTAACTGTCCCTTTTATGCAGAAGGTTAGTATTCTTCACTTCCTTTGCCTTTCTTCCTCATTTTCTCTCTTTGCTTCTCTGTTTGCATCTTTTACACCGACTCTTTTATACTTGCAACATTGTGACTTGATCTTATCCAATTCATATCTCTAATTGATACACACTGATGCAATACAGGTCGTAAAAGTCTTGAATATTTATATAGCCGATATATTTGAATACATAAAGAAGATATTATATAAATACTGTCATCGCACTGCTATAAGTTTTAAAACAGAGAAGTAATCATGCAAAAGATGATTACTACTACTATTTCCTAATCTTGCCTTAATCATTTACAGATGTTTTAGTACATGATCTTCTGTTTCTCATACCACCAGTACTAAATGTATAGTATGTACTCCTAGTGATTGTTGGCGTATATGTATATGAACGTGCAGTTGATTGCTGAGTTGTTGGGGACATATTTTGTAATATTTGCTGGGGAGGCGGCGGTGACGGTTAATTTGGCAGAGGGAAAGGTAGTTACTCTTCCCGGAATTTCGATAGTATGGGGACTTGCAGTTATGGTTATGGTGTACTCTGTTGGCCATATTTCTGGAGCTCATTTTAATCCTGCTGTTACCATTGCTTTTGCCACTTGCAAAAGATTTCCATGGAAAGAGGTGATAATTATATATACATATATACAAGTCATTTTGTTTGTTAAGAATTGTTTTTACTGTAATGTAAGTATTTTAGTTGAGTTTTTCTTGAATTTGGTAAGCTGATTAGTTTTAGCAATTTTCAAACCTAGGTACCGCCTTATATCTTTGCTCAAGTAGCTGGATCAACCCTAGCTAGCGGTACTCTGCGGCTGATATTTAACGGGAATCAGGATGAATTTCCGGGCACCCTTCCATCCGGTTCGGAACTCCAATCCTTTGTCTTGGAGTTTGTTATCACATTCTACCTAATGTTTGTCATATCCGGTGTCGCCACTGATAACCGAGCTGTGAGTCCATTTCTTTTACCCCCCATAATCTAATTCTCCTGAATAAATTGAATACTAGCTAAATCTGTTCACATTCTTTTGCGTGTCAATAGATTTATTCTTTATTTTTAGAAGCTACTCCTATAGTATTATATCAGTCAATTATATATATTCTATATTGCGGTTCTTTCCAAGCTTTTAAAATGGTATCTGTAATGACAAAGACATAATTCGACTAATTCATGTAAACATATCGATTTTATTATTGTTAATGCAGATTGGTGAATTAGCTGGGCTTGCTGTTGGAGCTACTATCTTGGTTAATGTTATGATTGCAGGGTATAAGTCCCCACCATCTGTAGTCATTTTCAATATCTTTTTCTATACACACAAACATCACTATATAAACATATAATTTAGACATAAACACGACTAGTGCATTGATTTGTTATTAAGAGCGCTGTTAAATATTGTTGACAGGCCAATATCAGGGGCATCAATGAATCCAGCAAGGAGTCTGGGGCCAGCAATTGTAGCCAGCCAATACAGAGGAATCTGGGTTTACATGGTTGGTCCTATCGCAGGTGCCGTAGCAGGTGCATGGGTCTACAATATCATTAGATTTACAAACAAGCCCTTGCGCGAGATTACTAAGAGTGCCTCTTTTCTTAGATCCTCTCCCCGCAGTTGATCAACATCTTTAATATTACTTTACAGAGATAAATATTCTACTTGGCTTTACAGTTTGATGATATATAGATATAGTTACCTTTGTTATTTGCAGATCCACTTTTAGGCGTTCTAATTATGCAACTAATGAATATTATGTCCCAGAAATGCGATATTTTGTGAAATGGCAGAAAACATATATATATACAGATTCATAAACAAGCAGTCCATGCACAACAAGAATATTTATTAAGAAGCGTGTGTGGTAAATGGCCTTTTATACAAAAAAAATAATACTGAACCAGTACATTGACAATTTATATGTACAACAAATTACATAGATGAATACTAGTAACAAAAAACATGAAAACCTTTTTTATCTTTACAATTATAGAATCATGCTTAGACAGAAACAATCTGAGAAAGTAAGCAAAAGATATCGACATCTTTATTGAAAAGCATACATCTTGGTAGAACGATTCTTATTCTCTGTTAGTACAACAAAATCAATAAGCTTCAATATACTTACATTGTCGAACAGCAGGCAATGGTTGATGAGTGATCAGCTGTAAGCTGTTTGCCACTAGTAGCAGGTAAAAGTTTAAAACTTTGATTTATGACCAGCCAGCTGAACTGTCCTTGCCTGCGAACAATTTTTAGCAATATTCATCACAGATAACCAGTAAATTCCCATTTCCGATTATGTGGTTAGAATACATACTTTACCAGAGTTGCTACAAGGAATGTGCACATCAAACCAATAATTATAAATCTATAATGATATCAAGTTCTTGAATGCCGCTTGTACACACAAATTCTAAATTTACACTGTGCATCTGTGCTAAAACATGGCATTTATTTACATGTCTTCGTTCTAGACATGATAATTAATAACTCTTACTACAAGACATGATCACCACTTGGTACAAGGTGATACTGTTTTGAATAAGGAAACATTAACCTTTGCCAGATAAGGGTATTTATTAATGGAAAGGGAATACTTTTGCCAGATAAGGGTATTTATTAATGGAAAGGGAATACTTATACATACCAGAGTTGGAATCCTGTGGTAAAAGTATATATGAACAAGAATTTATCCTGATTGTGTGTGTGAAACAAATAATCATACAGTAAATGTCAATCAAATATCCTGAGTGCCGCTTTTCTCACAAATATTAGTTTTCACTTGGCTACACCAAGGCATATAATTTGCTACAAGGTGATACTGGACTATATCAGAAAACAGTTTGATAGTGAGAAGATAATCCATTAAATTAATGCTTTTGTTATCATCATTACTTTGTTAATATTTCCACTTCCCATTATATACCTCTTAAAATGATAGTAATAAAGAGAAGAATAGTAGAAATAATATATTATAATTGGAGGTCAACTTAGACCTCAAACACCAACTCTTTTTAGTTATGATACAGTGTCTATACCATAAATCCAGTACGACAATATTCATTACTTATACGCATAAACAGCATATAGCAGTTGGTCTAAAACAATAAACAAAAATTTCCAGCCCTCACATCGGTGATATATCAGAACCAGTGTCTTCTGATGGCTGGCAAGGCATCATGACTTAAATATCAATCTAAAAAAAAATTCAATTCTGAAATGGAACAATTCCTATGGCTTTGATGTGATTGTATTGACATCATTTTAACTTCTGCAACGATAATCCTAGATCATACCTCTGGCTACAGTTACCTACTTATCTCTAACCAGCATAGTGGTTGATAACATTAATTTGATTGCCATTAAATTATTAAATCACTGATAACTCAAAACAGATAGCAATGTGTATCCATAAGTGTAACAACCATTTGGAAACCCTATATGTTATATCATATCTACATGCTGAGATGTACTTTGTTAAAAAATTAGTCAGTAGAGTCATAGAACAACCTGGCAGTGTAGAACATGTTGATCAATCTTTACAACGCCACTTCTAACATTAAAACATGCTCAGCTACATTTGAATCGGACTGGCATTTTGAGGAGCAACAATATTACTATTACTACCCCTTCGTGTTATTCTTGGGAGAATCAAAGGACTGCAGCAGAGTAGAGCACATAGCAATTCCGTAGTAAAAACAGTAATGCTAAGCCATATAAATATTGTTTTCTTCCAATACCACATGATCCTCCTTAGCAGAGGAAGTTCAGACTCAAGGCTTAAAGATGCATCATAT
Organism: Apium graveolens; assembly: GCF_009905375.1. Lineage (NCBI taxonomy): Eukaryota > Viridiplantae > Streptophyta > Magnoliopsida > Apiales > Apiaceae > Apium > Apium graveolens. The sequence continues at coordinate 3,853 of NW_027421544.1, forward strand.
ACTTCGGGTATACCAGCCCCTGATTTAAATTCTGCACGTTGCTCCATAATTACCTTAATGCAGGAAGTGGGGATTTCTTTCTCAGTAAAGCCTCTAAATCTTATGTTTAAAACTTGGGTTTCTGAATAAAAGCCAGCTAGAAGAGGAGCAATCTTAAAAAAAGTCAACAAAATACGGACAGGTTCACTTCTGAAATGCAGCATAGAATGTTGCCTCAAACTTGATAAGGCAAAGCCATCTGCAGAAAGGAGATCTACCCTGACCTTCAGAAGAAAAGAAAAAATTCATCAGACAAGTTATTCTTCAATCCGAAACTTAACGTCCAACTAAGAAAGGGTACATAATATTCACGACGTAGTAAGTTAGATATGAGCCCTTGGAATTGGGAAAATTATATGGGTTTTTTTTACCTATATGTCCATTTTAAAAGTTAATTTATAAATATATCCCATTTATGATTGTATTTATGAATATATCCCATATTCAAAATCTTTTACAATTTTTAAATTAATCATGGTTAATTTAACTATTTCACATTTTGAAATGACATATATAACCTTTCTAAATTGTGGCATGATACCTTCATGTACATCTTGCTAGCAGAAGACGATATCATATCAAATTTTCTAGGTGATTTACTGTCCATGTTTCTTAATTATATTGTATAGTTAAATTTTTATTGGTAAAGTAATGATTAAAAACTAAATTTTAGTAAATAAAAATATCTTTTTTAATTAGAAATCTCAACAACAAATGGTGTGAAAACACCACACTAGCATAAATTTGCAGATTGGTGGATGATATTGATGGACAATTTGATTGCTACTACTACTTAATCTTAGCTAGACCTGCTTGACTTTTCTTCACTGATGAAGTTTTTGGAGCTTACAGAAAAAATTGTATGAATGTTGTAGTAGTTAATTGCGGACAAAATTTAAGAGGATTATGTTACGCTGTATATATTTTTTCAGTAGCAGTATCAATAATGCATCCCACGCTATTTTCTCTTTTTACCGTGCAGCCATAATTTTCCTACTCATCATCTTTTTCATTCTGATTTGAACAACATCAAATACGTGTTTTTACAATTCTAGGTAATGACACTGATCAACATGGTTGCTTCCTTCACTTCAATAACAGGTAACCCATTGGGTGCACTAGATGATAGTACAATTCCATTCACTGTCAGTGCATAGGTAAGATAAAAACATTTAAAACCATCTGATAACAAATATTATGGTCATTTTTAATACATAAATATTTATATATATCTAAGTTCAATATATTTATGTGAGTTATATATGAGTTAAAAGTTAACCATGGGACATATTTATAATTAATAAATAAAACAGGATTTATTGATAAAGTAACTCATTATTTTGGGACATTATACAAATTCCCAAATTATGTTGTAGAGGGAACGGAATGAATAACAAAAAGAACACCACATAATGGGGCCTTTAAATATCAGTATTTTCGTAATTGGTACAAACAAATCTTTCATTGCAAAATTACATCTATCATTTGAATTTCCATGCTACTGCAACTATTACCAAATTTTAGACAACAGATGGACCCGTGCTTAAGTTAAATGACTTACCTGAAATATCCCGAGGTTTCTGTTGTAATCAGATTCTGGCAAAGTCAAGGAAACAGTAACCTGAATTTTGTGCTTGGAAGGGATAACCCGTGATCCACTAAGCTTCCCAATTTCAATCTTCTCCCTACAATTTGTACCACAAGAATCATCTGGACATGACATTACCGGCACCAAAGCAACCGGACTAGGTTTTGTGTAATCAAAGTTCAACGTGTCCTTGATATAAACAGGCTCCTTTACCAAACTACTAACAAGCAAACCACTAATAACAAACGCAGATATGAAGATACCAACCAACACGACACAAACATAAACCGACCACAAAATTCCCCACCCAAATCGAAATCCCAACTTCAAAACATACTTCTGTTCCTTAAACCACTCATATATCATCGGAGAAACTCTACGATATATACCACCAACTAATTTGAGCAATCTTCTTATAAAGAATTCTTTTAACCTCCTCGATATCGTAAGCGGATCAACCACAAACATATAAACCGAATACACTAACCAAACCGGAAACGTAACCAACCTATATACCAATCTCAATTGATAACCAATAGCATTAATCATAAAACTTGCTAACTTAAATAAAACACTCGAAGACGTATCCTCCACTCCACCAATTCGATCCAACTCAGCACTCCTCTCATTTTTCACATTTCTCTCATTATTCAAATTCGAAACACTAGGCATTACATTATCATCATCAGTAACAACAGAACTCTCCTTAATTTCTTCGCTATCATTACGCAAACTTAACTTATCGCTATCGTCTTTATTTGAATTATAATTCCGTAAAAATCGAAACTTTTTAGCAGAATCAGCTAATCTAGCATCATCGAAGAGAGAACTTACAGCGGAATCATCGCCTAATTCCGAAACATCTCTCTGAGAGTGCCGAGAGAACATTCTCCGGCGCCGGAGCTTCGGTTTGGGCGAATCCGGGTCGGATTCGGATCCTCTCACCAAATTAAAGTCCGAAACTGAATCAATTTCGCCGAAATCGATGCAATCGTAGAACGGAAACTCGTCGAGAGCGTCGGAGAATCTGTTTTCATCGTCGGCGCCGTCGCAATCGCCGGCGGAGGCGACGTCGTTTAAATTAGAATTAGAATCTTCTTGTTTCATTATATTGTGATTATAGATACAGAATGTGAGTACGTAAAGATTTGGATAGGGTGGTGTTGTGGTTGTACGTATAGGTGTATGTCTAGATTGGAAAACGTGGAAGAGATTATTTGCGTGAAAAGTTGGTTATCGGTTATTGCCGGAAGTGAAGAAAGAATAGTTGGGTTTCCGATGGGCCTTTTTAGATATTGGGCTTTGAGGCTTTCACTGATTGTCTTTCTAAAAATCGAAATTCTGAGCGGGTACGAGGAGGGAAGATGTATAAAGCAAACCCCGACTTAGAGCATCTACCGCCAGGTGTCAGCTTCATATATATATCAGTAGGTAAAAATGTCACCCCCACCATAAAACCTGTTAGCAATAATTATACATATCATCTATTTCATTTTCTATATTTATTGATCTTGGAGTCATTAACTAAAATATTTGTGTCATGTCCACGTCAGATTTGTACACTATAAATACATACATACTTATATTATATTATATTTAATACATATGGACTAATTTTTTTATTTTTTATTTAATATTTTAAGATTATATAATATTAAGTATTACAATATTATATTCTTATTAACCAAATATATTATTATTTTGAATTTATAAAAAATAGTAATAAATTTAATATCATAAAATACAGTATAACTATCTATTTTATAATATATAACAAATTTTATCAATTATTTTTTTGTCATATTTAAATGTGTTATATATTTTGAGCTTTAATACTTATTAAATTACAATTATATTCAACATATTTTCATTAAATTTATATTTACACTTTTATTAGATTAAATATTTAATAAATTTATTTTATTATTTAAAATATGTATATGAAAACTTGAACAATATGAATAAAAATACCATTTTTGTATATAACTAATCATTATAACTAATAATATTGAAGTACATGTAATTACAGGTTGAATAAAAGTTCAGATAACCATGATTTGGCTAATCATTTTACCTAATAGGGTGAGGATGCTCTTACTACACAATATGTAAATAGTATGTGTGATATTTAGTCTGTAATTTTTTTCACCCGGGAATTATCTCGAATTGAATATATTACTGTGGTCATTGCAATTTCAATGTCCAAAAAAATTTCTAAATGGCCAATGAAATCTATTATATATATAATAGAGCAAATAAAGGGTTTGGAAGACATTTTATTCCTTTTGAAATTACTACCTTATCCTCTTATTTTTATATTTTAATGATACTGTATTTAATGCGCATATATAAATTATATATAATTTATGTACATATATTAATTAGTCATTATTACATTTAATCATTACAATTTCATTATTTATGTTAACAATTTAATACTTTATATTAATTTAACATTTATCTCATTATAATTTTAACACCGATTGATAACACCATATTTAAAATTTATTATTTTGAGGGGATACATTCTTCCTTTTGGTTAGAAGGGCTCAAAGCGCCTTAAGCTACATCGATTATATTCAACGAAAACAACACTATTAGAATGAGTATATTTGAGCACGAAAAATGTAAAAAAAAAAGATTTACTGGTAGGTAATAGAAATTATTATAAGAACATCGTTCGACCAAAACTAAACATAAATAGAGTCGGACTAGAGTTTTTATAAATGTCGAATTGATTATGACAATGATTCTTAATCGTAGGGTGAAGAAATTTGTTAATAAATTTAGAGCGAATACACATGTAGATCTGTTAGGTCACACACACTGTAGAGGGGGTGAATACAGTGTAAAGTACAATCAAATCGAACTTCAATATCTCAAGTAACAGAAAACAAACTTTATTGAAACAATAAACTCTGTTACAGTATGGAACTGTTACCTCTCAGTGATGAACAAATATCACGAGAGCTGCTAGGGTTACAATGAATAATCTTCTCGAATATAATAACACGTTTAGTGTAAACCCTATGTTTGTGTTTATATACTACACAGTTACAAGATAATCGCTAATTGATATGGAATATAATTCTGCTTCCTAAAATATATCAATCAGATATCTTTTCTTCCAAGTATTCTATTCTTCATAGAATTCCTTCTTCATGCATATCTCTTCTTATGTTTATCTCGATCTTCTTTCCTTTAATCAACTACTGTCCTTATTTGAACGTCCTTCAGCACTTAAGTTCTGATATCCATCTTCTGATGATTATCTCCTGATAATATAAGTACTGATATCCTTAAGTCCTGACTTCCAGTAAGTACTGATTTATCCTGTTTAAGTAAGATCTGAAAACTAAACATAAATCATATTAGCCATGACATTATCAAATATATCTAACAATCTCCCCCAACTTGTAAATTAGCATAATATACAAGTTTAATAGATATTTGATGATGTCAAAAATATTAAGTACAAATGCATGAGAATTAGACTAGATAACTACAACTTACAGTCCTTAAAGCTTTACCAATATTTAACTTCTGAAAACAGCTTCAGTCTGTACAAATATCAGAATTTAAGCAGTTGTAGATCTTGACTTGGCTTCATCTTCTGATCTCTCTGATGTCAAGAGTTGTTCTGAGATAGTTCTTCAACAAACATCTCTCAGCATATCTAAGTTCATCAATCATCCTCCTTTTAACATCTTTAAGCTCTGCGTTATCTTCACCAATTTGAAAGATTGCAGCCCTGAGATCATTAATCTTTGCTTTTCTTATATCCTGATCCAGTCTGATCAAATAAGCTTTATCAGACTCAAGATTAAATTCCACAGCCCTGTAACCCAGAAAGGTAGTTATAATTTTAGCAGTGTTGGGCTTCATTTCAACTATATCACCCTTGTGATCTCTGCACTTTGGAACATATGTGCTGTCAGACTTAACAGAATAAAGCTTTTTCTGTCTCTGAATCTGATCCTTCAAATAGTTTGCAGCACTTCCTGTCAATCTGTCATCCACTTGAAGTAAGAATAGTACATGCTCCTGTTAGTCCCTTAACAATATAGCAAGAATTACAGAAGGGGGGTTGAATGGAATTCTTTATCTTTTTCTTGAAGTAAAAATGTTCAACTCAATTATAAATATATCTGTTTTGATTAGCACAATGCAGAATATAAACTTTAATGAATCAAAACAAGAGTAATTAAAAACAAGAGTCTTTAAAAACTTTCTGGTGGATTTAAACAATTCCCCCAGAGATATATATTAATATATCGAGAGAACTCTGTGTGCAGAAATGCTCACAGCTGCTTTTACAAGATAGAACAACTAAGAACACGGGAAATGCTAAAGATAGTGCTTACAAAGATTTCTCTGTGTTTGTTTCTAAGCTAACTTAGTTTTCTTAGTTATTTTATATTTGCTACTCTCTTGGTTTATATATATTACCAAGATTACAAAGTCAAAAGAACTGAATAAATATAAAATCTAACAGTCTTGATCTTTGCTGCTTTTCGTCCTCTATTACCCAGTTAATAGGCTTCCACAGTGTTTGTATCCAATCTCGACGGCTGTGTGTCAGCTTTCACTGTTCAACTGATGTTTGAATCTTGATAATATCATCCGTCGACTTTCAGATCATCCGTCGATGACTTACTTGATCATCCGTCGACTGCTATTTTGAACATCCGTTGAAAGTCATTTGATCATTCGTCGAAGCTTTGTTAAGCATCCGCTGATAGCTATTTTGACACTTGACTTCATTTCACTTATACAGAATTACAAGACATTGCTTATGTACATTTAATCAACCTATTCTGCATATCTAGTTAAAGTCAACATGACTTACATGCTACTATAGATTCTATACAAAGGTGCATACAACACTGTGCTACAAACTTATCATTATATAAGCTACTCACTCGATGGATAATAAATTACTCATCCGTCGGTACTCAAACTGAGTTATCCGTCGGGACTATAATTCTTATCCGTCGAGTGCTACATTATTTCACTAAGTAAAATCTACTTAGATGTTTTGTTTAGGTAATCATCAAGTGCACAACATATTCACAACAATCTCCCCCAATTTATGTCTACTGGAATTGTAGCCATAAATTAAGAGACACTTGATGATAACAAAACATCCTAAACATATATCTTTAAAGATAAGTAGATAAAACTGAAAGCGCTTCAATTTAAACAAGATATACAAGGTTTGGCTCACAGTCAATTCAAGATGCTCCTCTAGCCTGAGCAGATTTTTCTAGTTTCTTGAAGGTCTTGATCTTCTTCCAAGCTTTTTGTTGTTTTCTTCAATTTGATTCTGAAGCTGTCTGTGGAATTCTAATTCATCAGATTCTGAGAGATCTAACATTTCTTGCATTTCCAAAAGAGTCTCATTGCTAGAGATACTCAATTGGTCTTCTAGTCTGAAGAATCTTCTCACACCCTTGTCATCCATGAATTCCATCAGCCAGTAGGGCCTTAAATGCACTCTTCTCCCTGTGTATGGGATGATGAGTGTTTTGGGTAGTGCATCTTTGGCTCTAACACTCCTTAGCTCTTCAATCTTCTTCAATACTAATCTTCTCGCAGTTACATTAAACCCAAAGTTTTTCTTGAAGGATGAATAGACTTTGATCAACACAACTTGGCTTTCTTGAAGTATCCTGTGAAGAGGCCACTGAATCTCCCTTCCTCCTTTGTACTTGAATACCAACCTTTCAGGTAGGTTTCTGTATGCATCAATTGCCCTTACCTCATCCAGCTCCTCCAGATAAAGGTTTAGGTCTGAAAATTCCTTGATGTCACACAAGTACAAGTAGTCTCCCTTGTTGATCTTGGGTTGAGCTTTGACTACTGCCTTGGATTTGAGAGGTGACAGCTCCACTTTCTTGACTGCCCTTGATTTTTTCCTTCTTGGCTTGGTGAGAATTGGCAAGTTGAAGTCAGGAATTGGTAATTTATCCCACTCTATTGGCTCATCCTTTGGCACAATAGGCTCTCCATGTATGTTCCTGTAGGGGTCTACCACCCTTATGTCTTCAAATACCACAGAGAGCTTTGAAGCTTGAGTTTCAGCTTTAGTGGATTCTATTGAAAATTGATCTTCCAATTCCTTGTTAACAATATCCAACTTTCTTTTTGTTCTTTTAGCCAATTCTTTCTTTCTTGGAGATTTCTTCTGTTCTTTAGTCTTCTTCTTTGATCCAGTAGCTTGAGTTGGTTGAGAGGGAATTTGTTGAGAATAGTTCACAGCCTGTAGCTTGGTCAAGATAGCAAACTGTTCTTTCTTTTGTTTAGACTTCTTTGCATCTAGAGCAGCTTGCCTCTTTTCCTGCTTCAATCTGGCTTTTTCTTCTTCCTTTGCTTGAGCAAATTGTGGATGTCCAGCTACCATACAAATTTCCTTCCCATTTCTGAATATCTTTGCAATTCTCTCTCTTGAGGCTGAATCAGCTGGATCTTTGTAGAGAAGAATAGATCTTGACAGAAGCTTCTTTTCATCAGGCTTGGGTGTCTCATACACAGTATCCATAGGATTCTTCAAAGATGACTTTGGATAGTTTGCCCTTGGTTTAAGAATCATCTCAGCCTTTGTAGTCTTGATGCAGGAAGATTGTCCTTTCTCCAGATAGTTCATGCTCATCTCATTCACATTGATTGGCTTGACATGAGAGTGATGGATGGCTGACTGATCCGGTTCCTTGACTAATTGAAACTTTTTCTGTATTTCCTCATCAATCTTTTTCCAGTTGATCAGAGTCAACTCTTCTTTATCAGCATCTTTCAAATTTGCTGCTGCTGCATTTATAAGATCTATACCATCTGCAACTGGTGGCTTGGAGATAGTAATTGAAGGTACAATTACTTTGCTGATTTGAACTACAATGTTCTCCCCCTTAGTTGGTCCTTTCTCCCTCTTACTTGATTCTCTCTCCCCCTTTTTGTTATCATCAAGTGAAGGAGTTAGGCCTTGTGCTTTAGCCAGTTGCATGAGAAGATTTGTCTGAGTCTGTTGATTTTGAAGAAGTAGGGCCACTGAATTCTCAATAACTTGAACTCTGGTCTCCAGCTTGGCTATCTTCTTTTCAGAATCTGATTCTCTTCTCAACCTTTGTAATAAATCATGCATGATACCATATGGCATTAGTGAATCCAGTTTCTCAGAGTTGTATGTCTTTAAGTCAGCTATCTCCTTTTTCAATTCATCCACACTGATATTCTGTGTGGAGTGTTGGATCTTCATTAAGTGCAAGGAGTCTAGATGAGCTTTAAGAACAGTCTTGGTACCTGCATCTGAAACTTCCTGAAGGGCTTGCTGAATAGCTGTTACTTGTCTTACCAAAGACACCTCAAATTGTCCTGGTGTAAAGTCCTTTGCCCATGCCCATTCAGGTAAACTTAAAGCAGAACTTTGGCCTTCAGCTCCCCCTAAGTTCATGCTTCTATTCAAAGAACTAGAGTCATCATCATCAGAATTTACTCCAAATTCTTCAGATGGCTCTCCAGCTTGAGGAGGCATCCTGTTGACAGCAGCTTTATCTCTTTTAAGAGATTATGTGGTGTGCACTAAGTGTAAAGTCTGCTCTGCCTCCACATTGCCCTGAGCAGCCAACAGTTGATAGGCTGAAATAGGGTGAGTAAAAGTGTCAGCATCCAAGGAAATGTTATCAATTACAGCTTTGTAATGTTGCTGAAATTGTCTTTCCTTTTCAGCATCATCCACAATCATTGACTCACTAGCAATGGCTGGCTCCATCCTTATTGCTCCAGTACCTGCTTTTCTCTTATGTTCTCTCTTTTGTTGCATCAGGGTCTCACCCTGGCTCCCCACCCTCACACCCTCACCTTCACCTACTAAGGTGGGACTCCTCTCACTCACTTTTGCCAATCCTGAATGAATGGATTGCTGAGATTCACTCTTTTCCTCTCCTTTTGCCTGGGAGCAACCCAACCTCTCACTCAATGCACTCGCCTCTCTCAGTCCTAAGAGTGATTGTATTACCACCAAATCTTCTGCACTTGAAATTATTGAAGTTTGAAGTTGTGCAGAGACACTCGACGGATAAGTGATATCCGTCGGGTGAGTGGTAAAGCTATCCGACGGATAACTGCTGTTAAGCTTATCCATCGGGATACAATCACTACTCGACGGATGAGCAATATCCATCGAGAGAGTAGAAATGAATGAGGTGGGAAGAGAAATTATTGTTGACTTTGTGTTGATTGAGGTTATTTGAGGCACAGATGTCACAATAGAATCAGAAAGAATTGGCAAGTGAGCCAACAAATCATCTAAAAGATGATGCTCACTTGCACTAGATTTTGGCTTCCCCAACAGAGTTAAAGAAGGGGAATCAGGAAATGAAGTGTTTATCATGTCCACTTCCAGTGAGTTGGTTGGTGAGTATTGTGTTTCAGTGGCTTCTATCAAGAGAGATTTTGGCTGTGACTCCACATTTATTGGAGCCACATCAATCTGAATTTGAGAAGGTGCAGGGACTGTGTCTTTAGCACCAGTTTGCACTAAGTGTGTGTCCTGTGCATCCCCAGTTGTTTTGGATTTCTTCTTTCTAGTGTAAGTTTGGTGTAGGCTTGTGTCCCTAACCCTCTTGGCCTGTGCTCTTGGGTGAGAGCTTTGTTCAATAGCCACATCCTTTTGGGAGGATGCAGCTAGAAGTGAGCTTCTGTCCTTTTTAAGCACTGCAGTTTGTTGGGAAACTGCAGTGTGGCTAGGCTGGGATTCACTTATCTCTCCAACCTTATCCTTGGGGTTTCTTTGATGTTCACCCCTTCCCTCACCTGACTTTCCCTCCTTCACACTCCCCTATTTTGTTTTTGTGGATTTTTCAACTGGTATCTTTTGAGAGATACCAGAGGGGGTTTTCTTTGATTTAGATTTGGAAATTGTAGAGGGTTTGGAGGCTTTGGTAGGCAACTGTTTGGTCATTGGCACAGTTGTCATAGCTACTCCTGAAGTCAAAGAAATAGTGGAGGTTGGAATAGTTGTAGGGATGGATGAACTTACCTCACTTACCTGAGGTGCCTGCATTACAGGAAAATAGAACATTGGCACATCCCTGTGATGGTTGGCTCTGTTCAAATCTGCAATGAGTCTTCTCTCTTGAACCCAACAAGCCAGTTTGTTGTTTGGGTTCTCAAGAACAATCTCTTGACATAGATGGTTAGCCAATAACATGAAAAATCTAGCATAATACATATTCTTTCCTCTTTTAGCTAACTCACCTAGTTTAAAACCTAACTCAAACAAGACAAGGTCACTGAAATTATAAAATTTATCTGTAACTAGCATTTATAGCATATTAAGCATGGAAATATTCACTGAATCAAAATTACTGACTTTTCCAGAGAAAACTTTAGTAACAACATCACACAAGAAACTCCACTCCTTCCTAAGACCCAATCTCCTAATATCACTTAGTTTAGTAGTAGGAAGTGCATAGTGCATGGAATTAAGCATATTGATAATATCAGTGTCATTGTGTGGTGAAGTCACATTATTATCAGGAATTTTGAAATATACTTTTATTACATCACTATTGATACAGAACTCATTACCTTTGATGGTTAGAGTGATGGTCTTGTCAGCAGAGTTGTAAATAGCAGTGGTCCACATCTCTTCAACAACTTCACAGAAGATTGTGGGTGACTCCAGCATGGCATAATTTAGCTTGCAATTCTTCACAAAGTCCATCATCTTGTGATAGTCCTCTGATTGCTGAATACCCTTATTGACCAAAGCTGTGAAGTTGTTCTTCTCATAAATGAACCCAGTTTGAGACATAATCTTTACTACAGGAGCCATTGTTAGAGAATGAAAGCTTGAAGAGAATGAGAATATTTGCTTGAGAGAGAATGAAATAAAAGTAGTTGAATTTGAGAATGATAAAAGAAAACAATTGCTATGAAATAAGCTTTTATACTATCTCAAAAATAACTGATAAAAATAATAAAGTAAAGTAAATTAACCAATAGAAATTGCCTAAAATAGCCGTTTTAAAATTAAACTGTAAAAATTCCACCCATTATCCGTCGTGTAATTCTTACAAACTGTAAGTATACTCGATGGATAATGTTCAGGGAATTAACGGCTGAGATTTAAACAATTCGACGGATGAGGATAAACTGATATCCGTCGAGACATAAAGTATTCCAGAAAAATAATTGACTTTTATTAGCAAGTAGTATATCGACGGATGACTAAACTCGATGGATAAGGGTCATCCGTCGAGATGCAAATTTTGACTTAGCCAAAATTTCATCCAAGATTTAAAGATCAACTAAATTTCTGGCTGCATTACAACTTGCAAAATAACTCAGATAAATTTAAGAGTAATTAAGCATACCTAACTCACTTACCAACCTTGAAAAGGTGTATTCATCCAGTGGCTTAGTAAAGATATCTGCAAGTTGCTTCTCACTTGGAACAAAATGTAATTCCACAGTACCATTCATCACATGTTCCCTTATGAAATGGTACTTGATGTCTATGTGCTTTGTCCTTGAATGTTGCACTGGATTTTCAGTGATGGCAATTGCACTTGTGTTATCACAGAAAATAGGAATCCTTTCAACTTGCAAACCATAGTCTAGAAATTGATTTTTCATCCATAAAATCTGTGCACAGCAATTGCCAGCAGCAATATATTCAGCTTCAGCTGTAGAAGTAGAAACTGAATTTTGTTTTTTACTGAACCAGGACACAAGCTTGTTTCCTAGAAATTGACAAGTTCCTGTTGTGCTCTTTCTATCAATTCTACAACCTGCATAATTTGCATCTGAATAACCAGTTAGATCAAAACCAGAATCTCTAGGGTACCAAATGCCAAATTTTGGTGTTCCCTTGAGATATCTGAAAATTCTCTTAATAGCTATCAAGTGAGATTCTCTAGGATCAGCCTGAAATCTAGCACATAAATATGTAGCAAACATTATATCTGGTCTACTAGCTGTTAAGTACAGAAGCGAGCCAACCATGCCTCTATAACTTGAAATATCCACAGACTTTTCTGTAGTGTTTAGTTCAAGCTTAGTTGCAGTGGCCATGGGAGTTTTTGCAGATGTGCAATCCATTAGATCAAACTTCTTTAAAAGATCAAAAATATATTTAGTTTGACTAATGAATATTCCATCACTAACTTGCTTAACTTGCAAACCAAGAAAGTAAGTTAGTTCTCCCATCATGCTCATTTCATACTTACTTTGCATCAATTTGGCAAACTTTTTGCAAAGTTTCTCATCTGTAGAGCCAAAGATAATATAATCTACATAAAACTAGAGCCATTAACATTTCTGAAAAATAAAGTTTTATCTACAGTACCTCTTGTGAAATGATTTTCCAAAAGGAACTTTGATAAAGTGTCATACCAAACTCTAGGTGCTTGCTTCAGTCCATAAAGTGCTTTCAGAAGATAATAGACATATTCTGGAAAATTTGGATCTTCAAAACAGGAGGTTGACTAACATACACTTCTTCCTCCAAATCTCCATTTAGAAAGGAACTTTTGACATCCATTTGATAGACCTTGAAATTGGCATGGGCTGCATAGGCTAAGAAGATTCTGATGGCTTCAAGTCTTGCAACAGGAGCAAAAGTTTCATCAAAATCTATTCCTTCTTGCTGACAATAACCCTTAGCAACCAATCTAGCTTTATTCCTGATTACTATACCATTTTCATCTATCTTGTTTCTGAATACCCACTTGGTGTCTATTGGATTCTTTCGTTTAGGCTTGGGTACCAGCTTCCATACATTATTCCTTTCAAATTGGTTTAGCTCCTCCTGCATAGCTAAAATCCAATTAGGATCCAACAAAGCTTCTTCTACCTTCTTTGGTTCTTCCTTTGACAGAAAGCTGCTGTATAGACATTCTTCCTGAGTTGCTCTTCTTGTTTGAACTCTAGAAGAAACATCACCAATGATAAGCTCAAAGGGGTGATCTTTTGTCCATTTCCTTTGTTGAGGTAGATTAGCTCTAGATGAAGAGACCTCATGTGTCTTGAACAACCACTATCCAAGTACCAAAGATTCCTTCTGTTTCCCTGCACACATCAAAATCAAATCAAGTTGATTTTGGTACCCAAGTTTCCTTGGGTCCTGCCTTGTTAGCTTTCTTCTTCTGTTTCTTAGGTTTTAACTCATTTGACTTAGGAATTTCAGATTCTTCCTTAGTCATTTGGGTTGGGCCTTTGAAACCACTAGATGCTACAGAATTATGATGCATGTTATGGCTAACAGGAAATGGCATGCTTGGTGCAAACATGTTATTCCAGTAAGGCATGCTAAATGGCATTTGAGGCATATTGTATGCAGCATAATATGGATTAGGTGCAAATGGCATATTAGCAAACTGTGCATTCATGTTCTGTGTAGGCATAGCATTAACAGGCATAGGAGGCATGACATTCATGTTAGAGAATTGAGGCTGAACAGACATGGGAGTAGGCATGGCAGATTTGCAATTAACAGACAAATGATTTACACTACCACATTTAACACAGATTTTTCTAGGAGCATATTTGTCAGGTGTGTAGTTGTTATGTTTGTTAATCCCTACTTTACCATTCCTATTGTTTTTCCTTTTAGTTTCTGTTTTTACCTCTATCTTCTCAAGTCTGTCACTCAACTGTTTGACAGTCATGTGACCAACATTAGCCTTCTTCCCTTTCTTGGCTTGACTTGACTCCCCTGAAACAAAGTTCTTGGAAACAGACCCATACTTTTCATTTAGCTTGATTAATTTGGCTTTACTAATGGGTTTGTTCACAGCCGACGGATGAGGATTTTTATCATTCGACGGATAACATATTTTTTTATCCGACGGATAGTCCTCATCATCCGTCGAGTCTACATCTGTCAGCAATCCATCTACCAAAATAGGTTCTAGTTTCTCCTTATCCTTTTTCCAGGCTTCATCACAAAAGGACTCAATTCCTTGAACCTTGGTGATTTGAGCATGAACATCTCTGGATGTTTTCCATGCTTTAATCACCTCCTGTTCACGATCGAGCTGCTTCTTTAAAATTTCTTCCTTTTTCAAGGACTCAGTTAATTCCTCCTTAGCAATTCTACACTCAATTTTTAGTTTCTCAAACTCAACAAACTGAGACTCAAGCACATTATTCCTCTCACTCAAAAACAAGTTGTTTTCTTTGATTTTAGCATTTTCCTTAGTGAGGGACTTAAGTGTAACACGCAAATGATACAATTCTGTAGACATGTCATTTATTGCATCATTACACTCAGCTTTAGATAAATGTGCAAGGTTTGTAGTAATTACCTGATTGCTTGAGGTACTTGTCTCTGTTTCATCAGACTTGGCCATAAGGGCTAGATTGACATAGCTGATCTCCTCATCTTCATCCAAACCATCAGCTGCCCAGTCATTCTCTTGTGAAATAAAAGCCCTTTCCTTCTGTTTGAGTAGATCAAAGTATTTTTGCTTATAATCCACAGACTCAAATCTCTTCTTACTAGAATCTGACTTTCTACACTCATTTGTAAAATGCCCTGCCAAGCCACATTTGAAACACTTGAATTTTGACTTATCCACCATGTTTCTATTTGGCTTGGCAGCTCCAAAGTTCTTCTTGAACTTGAGCTTGGCAAATCTTCTTGAAAGGAATGCTAGGTGCTCATCAATGTCCTCCATGTCATCTTGACTCAAAGAATCTTCACTTTCTGCAGCTAGCCCTTTACCCTTGCTTTCACAGGCCTTTGAAGTTGATTCCACAGCTTCCATCTTCACTTCCTTCTCCTTTTCCAGTTCAGCAACTAGTGCAATGGATCCTCCTTTCTTCTTTCCTCTCTCCATTCTTTCATCCTGCTCTATTTCAAGCTCATAGGTCTTCAGAATGCCATACAGTCTCTCCAAAGTAAACTCCTTATAATCTTGTGAGTTTCTCAATGAGACTGTCATTGGTTTCCATTCCTTTGGAAGAGATCTGAGAAATTTCAGATTGGAGTCTTTAGTCTGATAGACTCTTCCATGCAATTTAAGAGCATTTAGTAGCTTTTGGAATCTACTAAAAATGTCAGTGAGTGACTCACTTTCTTCATTGTGAAAATGCTCATATTGCTGAATCAGGAGCTGTATTTTATTTTCTCTTACTTGCTCAGTACCATCACAGATTATCTGTATTGTGTCCCAAACTTCCTTGGCAGTCTTGCAGTTGATGATGTTATCAAACATATCTGCATCAACACCATTGAACAGAATGTTCATGGCCTTTTTATCTTTCCTGACTTGTTCAAGATCAGGATCAGACCATTCATGCCTTGGCTTTGGAACTGATGGTTCATTTCCTGTTGCAGCTCTCATTGGAACATGAGGACCTCTTTCTATGCAGTCCACATAGGCCTCATCTTGAGAAAGCATATGAAGATGCATCTTTACCTTCCAATGATGGTAATTATCTTTATCCATAAAAGGAATCTTGATTCCAACATCTTTCTTGTTCATCTTGCTGAATTGTTTTGATCTTTAAACTCTTTGTAGATTAAGAGCTTGCTCTGATAACAATTGTTAGTCCCTTAACAATATAGCAAGAATTACAGAAGGGGGGTTGAATGGAATTCTTTATCTTTTTCTTGAAGTAAAAATGTTCAACTCAATTATAAATATATCTGTTTTGATTAGCACAATGCGGAATATAAACTTTAATGAATCAAAACAAGAGTAATTAAAAACAAGAGTCTTTAAAAACTTTCTGGTGGATTTAAACAATTCCACCAGAGATATATATTAATATATCGAGAGAACTCTGTGTGCAGAAATGCTCACAACTGCTTTTACAAGATAGAACAACTAGGAACACGGGAAATGCTAAAGATAGTGCTTACAAAGATTTCTCTGTGTTTGTTTCTAAGCTAACTTAGTTTTCTTAGTTATTTTATATTTGCTACTCTCTTGGTTTATATATATTACCAAGATTACAAAGTCAAAAGAACTGAATAAATATAAAATCTAACAGTCTTGATCTTTGCTGCTTTTCATCCTCTATTACCCAGTTAATAGGCTTCCACAGTGTTTGTATCCAATCTCGACGGCTGTGTGTCAGCTTTCACTGTTTAACTGATGTTTGAATCTTGATAATATCATCCGTCGACTTTCAGATCATCCATCGATGACTTACTTGATCATCCGTCGACTGCTATTTTGAACATCCGTTGAAAGTCATTTGATCATCCGTCGAAGCTTTGTTAAGCATCCGTTGATAGCTATTTTGACACTTGACTTCATTTCACTTATACAGAATTATAAGACATTGCTTATGTACAGTTAATCAACCTATTCTGCATATCTAGTTAAAGTCAACATGACTTACATGCTACTACAGATTCTATACAAAGGTGCATACAACACTGTGCTACAAACTTATCATTATATAAGCTACTCACTCGATGGATAATAAATTACTCATCCGTCTACTCAAACTGAGTTATCCGTCGGGACTATAATTCTTATCCGTCGAGTGCTACATTATTTCACTAAGTAAAATCTACTTAGATGTTTTGTTTAGGTAATCATCAAGTGCACAACATATTCACAACAGCTCCAATTCTTCAAAATACTTCAATGGAATGGCATTTTGCCTTATATGATAAACCCTACCATCTGTCATGAAGTACAACAAGATGTGTTCTTTCAAGTAGGTATGGTAAACCATTTGTATAGATTCCAGTTGATTCAATCTCTCAGGAGTTGCTCCAATACCTGGTTCACTCAAGGAAGTTGGATCATTGGTAGTGTTCTGTATTCTTCTTTCATCAGCACTTTCCAATCCAGTTTTATCTCTTGCTTCCTTTCCAGTAACTACTCTTGCTTCAAAACCACTTGCAGCAGTCTTCAAAGGTTGAGTCTGTTTTGCTTTAGTGAATCCTGGTAGGAGTGTCTTTGATCTATCTTCTGATATCAAGTTAACTTGATCTATGTCAGAGGTTACTTGCTTCTTCGAAATATCAGAACTTTGTGTCTCTTGACTCTGAACAACTTGAGCCATGTTAGAGGTTGTTTTAAGAACTTTTCTTGAAGTCAGAGCAAGATCATCCTTTTCATCAGTGATTTCTTCATTCTCAGGAGGCACATAAACCTTGATAGGTTCACCAACCTTTTCTTTACCCTTGGATCTTGGATCTATCTGCGGTTGTGACATAGCCATTGTTGCTTCAGTATTTGTCCTTTCTTTTATCACAATGCCTTTGATTTTTGGAAGTGTCTGTTTACCAGAAGCTCCAGATTTAGTTGTGACTTTCTCTGATTTAAGTCTGACTTCTTCTTCCATTAAACTCTCCAAGTCCATTCCTGGATTTTCCTGAAGAAATAACTGTCTTGACATTTCTTCATCAAGATCTTAAAGTTCATCAGAACTTATCCTTTTACCAGTAGCAGAACTAATTCTTTTCCCAGTATCAGAACTTGTCCTGTGACGTGTGATTTCAGCTTTTCTTGATGAGAAACCTCTACCTTGACTATGACCTCTACCCATTCCAGAGTTTCCTTGATCATCCTTTTCATCATCCTTCCCTTTCAGTGTCTTGTCAGTCTTGCATTTGGACTTAATTACTTTCTCCCCCTTTTTGGCATCAGCAGGTAGTATAAGAGAGACAAGCAATTCCACTGAGGCTTGGATTTCAGTAAGTTGAGATTGCTGAGAAGCTTGATTTTTCAGAATATCATCAATCTGAGCTTGTTGTTTCTCTCGAGTCTTCTCAATATAAGCAATCATGTCAAAGGTAGGTTGGAAGAACTTTTTTTTGTCAATTTTCTGAATTTGTTCCTGTTTGATGAATTCTTCCTGAATCTTGTGTAGCTCTGCATGAGTAGTTGAATGGAGACCTTGTAGATGTTTAGTACTCAATGCAGTGACTCTAAGCTGTGTTTTGAAATCATCAGTAATTAACATCTCATCAGCTTTAGTCAAGTGCTCAGCCAGATGCTTTGCAGTTGGAACACAAGAAACTGAGTTCCATTCTCTAGTCCATTCCTGTCCTGCAGGAGTTTCACTCCAAGGCACTGGTGCTTCTCTGGTAACAAACTTCTTAACAAGTTCAGATTTAAGAATAGTTTGTTGAGGAGCATATTGATAAGTGGCATTTTATACCACTTAGAACGTCTTAAAATGGCTTAAATTGGTGTCTTGAAATCAAGTATTTTGTGTATTTGATGCGTTTTTCTAGTGTTTATGCATTTCAGGGTATTAGTTGCATTTCGGAGGAGGAATCATCAAGAATAAGCCTTGGCATGTGTTCACCATTGCAAGAGGAAAAGAACGGGCAGATTATGGCGAAGAAACGGAGCAAACCTGGAATTTTTCCAGTAGGGTCCTGCGCGCCCGCGCAGCAATGCTGAGCGGCCGCGCAGCAGCCTTGCGCGCCCGTGCAGAAATGCTGAGCGGCCGCGCAGGGTCGGGGAAAAAGCTGAATTATTTTAGACTTCTACTTCTGTTTGGCTTCCAACTTCGATGTAATCTGAGTTTTATGGGACTATTATATAAGTAGATTTGAGACGTTTTCACAGAGAGAATGAAGGAGATTATGTTTTAGATTGTGTTTGGCGCAAGAAGCGAAGGAGATAAGGAAGAAGACCGATTTAGCACACTGCAGCGAAGAGGAAGCATATTTTCTTGTGATTCTTGTTTCGTTGTAACGTTGGATGCTAGTTTTCTTGCTTTGACTTATTTACTCTTGTGACGTACTCTGTTTTAATATAATTAGTTTAGTTATTATTTTCTTGTGTTGTTTATCATGATTTCATATGAACCCATGATGGCGATAAGTTCTATTATGGGCTAATCGTGATCATGGGGTTGCAACGGATTTATTATGAAATTCTTTAGTTAATTGTTTAATACTTTAGTGTGTGATGATTGCATGATATCTAGTATTGGTTGTGCGTATTCGTCTTATGTGCGTCGCGAACATATAAGATAGGGTGTTAATCTCTTGTGAAGCGACAGTGGATCTTGAGATTTAGAACTTGCCATGCTAGCATAGGTTCATGTACGTTGTGCATGATTAGTGGGTAACTCTAACAGTTTTATTTGCCCTATGTAATCAAAAGGAATAACTTGTGCTTAAATCATTGTGTTGTCAATTTCTGTAGACATATAGGAACTCAACATAATTGATGACTATTCAACTTCTATCTTAATTGTGGATGTTTGGTAGAATGGTATTAGTACAACGAAAGTTGGCTTTTATCAGTTTCGTGTTATTCGATTAATGTCATCACTGTCACATGCTAAAGGTAATAATAATGGCTATAGAAGGAAGTGATAATGAAGTTGTGGTCTCATGAGTGTTTTATTATTGATAAATTGAAGTGTTAGTTAAGTGGTTAATTAAGTAGTTAATTATAGTTAATATTTAATCAACAATTTTAAGTGTTATTATCTTAACATTGAGAAGTAATCATACATTAGTGAGTGAGTTTAATTAGACAATAACTTAGTCTGAGTCTCTGAGGGAATGAACTAGAAAGTATTCTATATTACTTGCGAATGCGTATACTTGCGTGAATATTAGTGCGTGATTTCGCCCTAACAAGTTTTTGGACACCCCCAAACTTAAATCGATGCTTGTCCTCAAGCATCACAGACTTAAAACAAATAAAAATATGCATGAATGCAATCTATATGAAAATGCAACGATCCCCCTTACTACAATTAACCAACCAAATTGTTATGTCTCAACGAATGCAGTTAGACACTAAAGATCAATTAACTCATGCAAACGGACATACATCCAGAAACGTGGTGTGTGCAAATGCTTAACAGATATGCTTCGGAACTAGACCAATTACTATGACTAGACTATCCTCAAGGCAATCCTACGATTATACAAAGAATAAAAATTTTAGGCACAAAGTGATATACAACACTACAAGAACTCTGGAGCTTACTACGGAATCGTGCTTTTTATTTACAACTCAAATGCTTATTTGACCGTGCAATGAGTGAGGTCCACAAAAGACTTATACAATGGTATCCATGTAACGAGCGTTAGGTTAGCGGATCCCAGACTCTAAAAGCCTTAGGTCACTAGGCACAAAGTCCCCTAAGAACTTAATAACTCGAATACCAAAGAGCCCACTCTTGATCAATTATGCAAAATTTTTTATTTTTTTTTATTTTTTTTTTCTTCTTTTCTTTTCTGAGCAAGTGCGTTTCGCTCCATCTTGCTCAACCCTAGACTACTCGCATAACATGCGAGCCAGCTACTAGCCATTTGACGCCTAGCCACAACTAGCAACAAATTCCATTTTTACTCCATTTTTTTTCTTTTTCATGCCTTTACCACTAAGAACCTATTATCAAATTCTAAGCATAATAAATAGATTATCCTCGAAAATAATCAGATCATAACAACAATCTAGCCCTTAAGCATTCTCTAAGACTTAGTGAAAATACAATTGCTTCTAGCATGCATATCAACCTACACAACTTAATATCACTTTAATGCTATCACTACACTCGCATCAATATCACAATTCAGTCGATAAATCATTGTAAAAGGGATCATGGTATATGCGTGAGCTATATGATATGACAAACAAATAAAGCTATATAAAAAAAACTATATGGCAAAAATTATGCAACTATATGAACTAACTATCATGAATATGCAGCTATATGACACACACAAAATATTCCTTAACTACCACCCCCAAACTTAAAATCTTCACTGTCCCCAGTGAAGGTAGTAGAAAGGAACACAGGGTATACCTACTCGGAGGCATCATCATCATCACCCTCAGTGGGTGGAGTATCAGGCGGCGGGTATGCAGAGTCCTCACCAGAAACTGGCCACTGGATATCAGCTCCAAGGCCTCGAAAAGCAGTCCCTAACGCAAGGGTGAGCTCCTGAGCAAACCTGCTCTGCGTCTCATACATGGCATCCATCCGCCGTGAAAGCCTCCTATACTGGGCATCACCCATCCCAGCACCCTCTTGAGCTCTCGAAGAACCAGCCTCACCACGCCCTGGCCTAGCCATAGTAGCACCTCGTGCTGGACGTCCTCCTGGAAGACGATAACCCAGCCCATGCTCCTCAGGCTCACCACCGGTCCACTCCTGCATCCCATTCAGAGTGCCAGAATCTATCGGAGCTGCTGGCAACTGCAACTGCTCATGAGCCGGCCAGTTCACTCCTACTGCTCGACATAGCTTCGTAACCGTGGATGCATAAGGGATGTTCATATGCTTTGCTCCCCTCAAAAACTTCAGAATTCCTTGGTAGATAAACTCACCAAGGTCCACATAGTATTCCTCATTCAGAATTCCCCACAACAACTGTGCTCTCTCAACTGTGACCTCGTGTGCATGTGAAGAAGGCAAAATATTAGCACATATAAATGCATTCCATGCACGGGCATACCTGTTCATGGCGATCGCCGGAAAGTGACGATACTCATTATTGGCTGGACTGCGGTTCCAAACTGTGCCCGGTCGACAGAGAGTCGCACAAATCAAATCCAAGTCGAAATCCTCAGCAGTCTTTTCATTCTAGTTCTCCTCCTCGGGCTTCCTCTCTCGCTGTCCAATCACACGGCGAATCGCCGCAGGATGATAATCAACCGTCAGCCCACGAACTACAGAAAACCCATTCTTTTCAGCCTTCGCGTTCGCGTAGAACTCGCAAACAACACTCATCGGTACTGCTTCGGGTGACTCACAAAAAGCTATCCACCCCTTCTCTGCAATCATGGGCAACAACTCACCATCCCTCCCTGATGGTAAAAACCCCCTCTCCTTCAGAATCGGCTTCCCCAACAGCCTAGTGTACTCCTCCTCCGCAGCTCTGTCAGTTAACCGAGGCCTTGCAGCAGTACCCCTTGATGAATCAGCAGTAGAAACTGTGCTGCTGCTGTCAATAGTGCGTGCTCTCTTGGGTGCCATTGATTTGTGAATAAAAGTGTGTAAGAACTGATTTTTGATGTTTATAAGAGGGTTTAAGTGTAGGAAGTTTGTGGGAGATATGTGGGATATGTGTATGTATATATAGGGTGTGGAGTAGGTTAAATTAGATTAGGAGTGCGTTGAGGGATAAAATCATGGGGTAATGGGAAAAGAATTCGTGGGTTTATGGGCTGTGATGGGTTTTTGTGTTTTTGTTTTTTTTTTTTTTTTTCTGAACTGTAAAAAATTTTCTGGAACTCGACCCCTGCGCGGCTGCTCAACATTCTGCGCGGGCGCGCAGCAAGCTGCGCGGGCGCACAGCAAGCTGCGCGGGCGCACAGCAAGCTGCGCGGGCGCGCAGAGGGTCTCTGGAATTTTTTTTTTTCAGCCCCTTTTTTCTGATTTTTTTGTGTTTTTGGATAGGTTATTAACTTCTAAGGGTTCCTGTAACAACAATTCATGGGTTGCCTCCCACGCAGCGCTTCTTTTTCGTCATTAGCTTGACGTTCCGTACCTTTCTCAAGTAGTCAACAAAATGGCACTAACCACCTCTCGGTTTGCCATGTCCCCATAGTAGTGCTTTAACCGCTGACCGTTAACCTTGAATGCTTGGTCCGAATCATTCTCAAAAATTTCCACCGCTCCATGTGGAAACACAGTTTTGACAATAAAAGGTCCAGACCACCTTGATTTCAACTTCCCAGGAAAAAGTCGGAGCCGAGAGTTGAATAACAGAACTTGTTGCCCTGGCACAAATAACTTAGGATGTAGCTTCCTATCGTGCCACCTCTTCACCTTTTCCTTATACATTTTGTTATTCTCGTACGCTTGAAGTCGAAATTATCAAGTTCATTAAGCTGAAGCATTCTTTTCTTACCAGCTGCATCTAAATCCAGGTTCAATTTCTTCAATGCCCAGTAGGCCTTATGCTCAAGCTCCGCCGGTAGATGACATCCCTTACCGTACACCAACTGAAACGGTGACATCTCAAGTGGAGTTTTGTATGCTGTTCTGTAAGCCCAAACAGCTTCATCGAGCTTTAAAGACCAATCCTTCCTTGACGGACAAACAACCTTCTCTAGAATGCGCTTTATCTCTCTGTTAGACACTTCCGCTTGACCATTTGTTTGCGGATGATAGGCAGTAGCTACTCGATAATTCACATTATAACGCTGCATCATAGAAGTGAACTTACGGTTGCAAAAATGCGATCCTTCATCACTTATGATTACCCGAGGCGTTCCAAACCTTGTGAAAACTTGCTTATGAAGAAAATTTAGCACTGCCTTTGCATCATTTGTCGGTAAAGCTTTAACTTCGACCCATTTTGAGACATAATCGACTGCCAGCAAGATGTACTGATTATTGTAAGATGAGATAAAAGGCCCCATGAAATCGATTCCCCACACATCAAAGACCTCGACTTCAAGCATCACATTTAATGGCATCTCATCCTTCCTTGACAAATTTCCCACTCTTTGGCAACGATCACACCTTAAAACAAAATGATGAGCATCCTTGAACAAAGTAGGCCAGAAAAAACCTGCTTGCAGAATACGAGTTGCCGTCTTCTCACCTCCATAGTGTTCACCATAAACCGTGGAATGGCAGTCTCGTAATATCCCCTCCGTCTCACAGAACGGGATACATCTCCTGATGATCTGGTCAGCTCCCTGTCTAAACAAATATGGTTCATTCCACATATACCACTTCACCTCATGCAGAAACTTCTTCTTTTGAGCGGATGTCAAATTAAGCGGCATTATATTGTTAACAAGATAGTTTACAATATCTGCAAACCATGGTTCTTCCTCCTGAATTGCAAACAACTGCTCATCCGGAAAAGATTCATTGATTAACGACCTATCTTGTGAAGTAGAATCGGGATTCTCCAACCTAGAGAGATGGTCAGCTACTTGATTCTCAGTACCTTTTCTATCTTTGATCTCTAACTCAAATTCTTGAAGTAAAAGCACCCAACGAATGAGTCTCGGCTTCGAATCCTTCTTAGAAACCAGATAGCGAATAGCTGCATGATCAGTGAATACTGTCACTTTCGTACCAAGCAGATAAGATCGAAATTTCTCAAAGCCAAAGACTATAGCCAAAAGCTCCTTCTCAGTAGTGGTGTAGTTCAATTGGGCCCCATTTAAAGTCTTACTTGCATAGTAGACCACATGGAAGAGATTTTTCTTGTGCTGTCCCAGAACTGCACCTACCGCATAGTCATTCGCATCACACATCATCTCAAACGGTTCTGTCCAATCTGGTGCTGTAATAACTGGTGCCGTGATCAAACTCTCCTTGAGAGTCTCAAATGCTGCCAAACATTCATCATCAAATTTAAAAGGCACATCTTTCTCAAGTAAATTGCACAACGGCTTAGATATCTTTGAAAAGTCCTTGATGAATCGCCGATAAAAACCCGCATGACCGAGAAAACTACGGATTCCTTTCACCGAATTAGGTGGGGGAAGATTTTCAATGACTCCCACCTTGGCCTTGTCCACCTCCAGACCTTTGCTAGAGACCTTATGCCCAAGGATAATGCCTTCACGCACCATAAAATGACATTTCTCCCAATTAAGCACCAAATTAGTTTCCACGCATCTTTTGAGTACGGCGCGCAGATTATTCAAACATTCATCATATGAGTGTCCAAAGACGGAGAAGTCATCCATGAACACTTCGACGTTATTTCCAATCATGTCAGAGAATATAGCCATCATACATCTCTGAAAGGTGGCCGGGGCGCCACATAACCCAAACGAAACTCTACGAAAAGCAAATGTGCCAAATGGACAAGTGAAGGTAGTCTTTTCCTGATCCTCTGGTGCAATACAAATCTGATTATACCCGGAATAACCATCCAGAAGACAAAAATACTCATGTCCCGCCAATCTGTAAAGCATTTGATCAATGAATGGGAGAGGGAAGTGATCCTTCCTTGTGGCTTTGTTCAATTTTCTATAATCCATGCATACTCTCCATCCTGTAACTGTTCGAGTAGGGATGAGCTCATTCTTTTCATTTACGACCACAGTGATACCTCCTTTCTTAGGTACACATTGTATGGGGCTCACCCACGAGCTGTCAGAAATAGGATAAATGATGCCTGCATCTAGCCATTTTAGAATTTCTTTCTTCACCACCTCCTTCATGATCGGGTTCAGTCTTCGCTGCTGTTCCACAGTTGGCTTACTACCTTCCTCTAACAGAATTTTATGCATACAATATGAAGGACTTATCCCCTTGATGTCTGCTATGGTCCATCCTATAGCCGATTTGAATTCTCTCAAAATCCTTAAGAGCTTGTCTTCCTCATTACCTGAAAGGTCAGCTGAAATAATAACAGGTAACGTAGATGAATCACCTAAAAAGCATACCTCAAGTGTTCAGGTAATGGTTTGAGATCCAAGGTAGGTGCTTCCTCTATTGATGGTTTGAGCTTCCCTTCAGCATTCTTAAGGTCAGAAGTACCAAGAGATTCAAATGGTATGTCGAGCTTTCGCTTCCATGGAGAAGCGTTCAGATATTGTAATTGCTCGTTGCTATCTTCATCATCGCTGTCAAAATCCCCCACTAAGGCCTTTTCCAATGCATCAGACATTAGCATGTGATCGAGTTCCGAAGTAACCGCAGAATCAATCACATCCACTTTTAAGCACTCCTCATCTTCTGTAGGGAATTTCATTGCCTTGAATACGTTGAAGGTCACATCCTGATCTTGGACCCGCATAGTAAGTTCCCCTTTTTGCACATCTATCAAGGTACGGCCAGTAGCCAAGAAAGGCCTCCCCAAGATTATGGGAATCTTCTTATCTTCCTCAAAATCCAGAATAACAAAATCAGCAGGAAAGAAGAGCTTATCCACCTTGACGAGCACATCCTCAACTATGCCCCTTGGGTAAGTAATGGAACGGTCCGCCAATTGTAGCGACATGTATGTGGGTTTTGGATCAGGCAGATCCAGCTTTTTAAAGATCGACAACGGCATCAGATTAATACTTGCTCCCAAATCACAAAGGCACTTGTCAAAAGTTAGATTGCCAATGGTGCAAGGAATGGTGAAGCTTCCTGGATCTTTCAGTTTTGGTGGTAACTTTTGCTGCAGAACAGCGCTGCATTCTTCCGTGAGAGCAACGGTTTCAAGGTCATCCAGTTTCACCTTCCTTGAAAGAATAGTCTTCATAAACTTCGCATAACTAGGCATTTGTTCCAGAGCCTCAGCGAAAGGTATATTGATGTGAAGTTTCTTGAACACCTCCAGAAACTTCCCGAACTGTCTATCCAGCTTTTGTTGCTGCAATCTCTTAGGAAAAGGTGGTGGAGGATAGAGCTGTTTCTCCCCTGTATTAGCCTCAGGCAGAGTATGTTCAACAGTAGTCTTCCTTGGTTCCGCCGCTTTCTCCTTTTGCTTAGATTCTTCATCTCTAACTTCAGCTTCGACTTCTTTTGCCTTTTCAGCATCAGCTACTTTTCCAGACCTTAAGGTAATAGCCTTGACTTGCTCTTTAGCTTCCTTCCTGCCTGGTACTTCCGTGTCACTGGGAAGAGTGCCAGGTTGACGATTGAGCACTGCATTGGCTAATTGACCGATTTGATTTTCCAAGGTCTTGATAGAAACCGCCTGACTCTTGCACAACAGCTTAAGTTCCTCAAAATCAGCACTAGTAGGTGCAGCTGCACTTCCCTGTTGAGGATATGATTGCCTTGTAGCATACTGCTGTGGTTGCTGGAATCCAGGTGGGTTAAACTGTTTACTTACTCCTTGCTGATATGGTGGCTGAATAGCATTCTGATTATTTCCCCAGCTGAAATTTGGATGATTTCTATTGTTAGGATGATAGGTCGCTGGCACAGGCTGCTGTTATCGCTGATAATTATTCACATACTGAACAGATTCGTTGACAAGAGAACACTGATCCGTAGCATGAGAACCTGCACAAAGCTCACAAACCATAGCTATTTGATTAACTCCATACGTAGCCAAAGAATCAACCTTCATTGATAGCGCTTGGAGCTGGGCTGCAATAGCGGTGGCTGCATCAACTTCCAGAATACCTGCTACCTTGCCTGCCTGAAGGACCTGCTACATCAACATCTGTATTTGGAGCAGCATCACCAGTATCTCCGGCATTTGCAGCATCAGAACTTACAGAATCAGTATCTTTTGATAAAACAACAGTGTAAGTAGCAATAGAGGCTTCAGCATCCTCTAATTGCTGATCTGGTTCTAAGTTTTGATCAACAGCCATATCCTGATGCTCACCTATATTCTGATCATCAGCATCTAAATGCAGAGAAGGTGTAGTAGATAATTCTGGATTTTGAGCAGCATCAGTAACAGGTGTTGTTGATGGATTAGTTGTTGTTGGAGCTTCTAAGAGAATTACTTCAGGCACAACCAGGTTCTGAACATCAATTTCAGTACTTGTGCCTGGAACAACAGGAGATACAGACGTTCGAACAAGAGACACAGATGGTGTGTTGGCCTTGTCAGGAACAACTTCCTGAGATGGAGTTGATGGAGAAGAAGTGACTTTAGTAAATTCCTTTTCTTGTGAGATCAGAGATTCCTGATCTCCTTCCTTAGCTGCTGCTTTTTCATCATCTGAAACTGGCCTTTTTGCCCTCTGTTTCTTGTATCTCTTTGTAGATATGGATTCCTTGGGAGTTTCAGGAACAATCATTCTTCTAAGCCTCTTGAGAAGCCTAGATCCCCCAATTCCAGAATCCTTCTGAGAAGTCACTTTCTCAGCTTCTTTGATAACATGTTCTGATGTAGAAACCTGTTCCTCACTATCAGACTCATCTCTCAAAGCAATCCTCCTTCTCTTTTGAGGTGTTTGAGGAACAATCTTTATCCTCTTAGGCTTGGAAAATGAAGGCTTCACAGTAGGTGCTGAGGATGAGGGTTGAACTGTCTGTGAAGTGGAGAGATAGGATTTGATATATTGCCTGAGGGTTGGTTGAGTAGAATGAGTGGTATGTTCTGATGGTTGTTGTGGTGTTTGGGAGGTGGTGTTTGGTTGAACATCAGGATAAACAGATCTATAGGAATCAGGATCAGCATTTACTAAGATCTGTTTTACAGACTGAGGAATCTGTTTCTTAGTGTCAACATTTACCAGGTCATTAAAGTAACATTTTACAACTTTGAAAGGTGGAGTTAAGGTACTGGTTAGTCGAGCTTCATCAGTACAAAAAGTATATATAAGTTGACAGAATCTATCAAAGTAAACAACATTCCTATTCTCTGTCATCCTATCCCCAATAAAACCTATTATAGCCGTTGCAAAATCAAAATGAGTTTGGTTTATAATGGCATACCCGATGTGCTGACTCATTATGGGGATGGCATCAAAATTCGAACACTTGTTCCCAAAAGTTTTAGTGATGCAGTCGAAGAAGAAGCTCCATTCTCTTCTGATATGAGCCCGTTTCAACTGCCCAAACTTTGCCAAACTCTGTTCATACCCCAAACTGGCCATTAACTCCTGAAGAGCTGATTCCTCTTGAATTGAGAAAGTACATCCTTCTGGGAGATGTAGAGCCTTGCGTATTGTACCAGGAGTGTCCGCATATGGAGAATCACCCACTTCGAAAACAATACTAGGAGTACCATTTTGACCACCATTATCAAAGTTTCCAGTCCTCCAAAGTGTTAGAACTTGTTGGCTTGAGAATACTGAAGATTGGGTCAATGCATACCCGATTTCACTGTGTGCAAGAAGATCTTGCACAAAATGCAATTCAGACGGAGCTTCAGCATTATCAAGAATTGCAGCATAGTTGTTTGGAACAAATTTAGCTCCATCAATGATTAAATCCTTAGGTGCCATGAAATTAATCGAGATGTATAAGTGCCTGTTAGGTGTTTGATAGAATGTCTATATGAAAAACCAACGTTAGAAGAAGAAAGAGAGTAAAAGCAAATAGAGAGAAAAAGTATGAAAGGAAATAAAAGATTAAAAAATCCTCTCTCTGTCTTACTTATACTTTTGAAAAAAAAAATGTAACCGTTGGACACCTGTCAGACATGCAGTAAAAATGAATAGTTAATGGGCACGAGAAAACAGTAATCATTACTTACCCAATTGCAGTTTTTCAAGGAAAAACTGTTCCACTTACCCAGTTATTCCATTAATCAAGGTGAAACAGTTTTAATTCAAAATTGAAACTGTTCCCACTTATTTAGTTATTTTTCACTGCAACATCAATATTCTGAAAAAAAAATTCGAGTGAAAATGACCATAATAAATCAGATGAGTAAGTACTGATAAAATAAAATCAGAACTTAAGTTAAAACATAATTTATATGGTCATCAGAATAAGAATATGTATCAGGATTTATCAATGCATTACAAAATATCTCAGAGACAAGATCTTGAAACAAAAACAAATTTCATTAATATATCAAGAGAATACATTCATGAAATTTAAATTACATCAGAACTTGTACAAGATTTCCCTAAGCTGCTAAACCTAACGTCAACAGCCTTTGTCCTAGCTCAAGAAGCAGGGCAAGGCTGATGATGAAGAAAAACAGGAAGAAGAAAATATATCATTTCTTCTTCCTACTCTCGACAAACAGAATAGCGAGTCGAATGATTCGCTCTTGCTGGCGGAGAGCTTCCAGCCTTTCCTCCTTCAATCGCTCCAGATGGCGATGGTAGTCCATGTAGAAGAAAAGGAGGTGGGTGAGTACCTCCTGGGGAACGGAGTCCCATATCTCATCAGGAATGGCAGTAACGTGCCATTCCTGCTGCCAATCGGCACAGCTCAGCTCCATGTTGAATGTTTCGTAGTTCAAAAACATGTTGTAATTGACCATGGTGTTTTTGATATAAAGATTATGAAGGTGAGTTTGTGATAAAAGATTTAATGGGAAGGCTGATGTGAAGTGGTTGCTTATATAGGCAAGAGAATGCCAGGAGACGCAAAGAAATTGAATGCTTACAGGTAGAATTAATTCTACCTCGTCTCCCCGGACTTGGAAAAAGAAAAACATTCATTGGAAAGGGAAAACATGGTTTAATGCGCACAAGAAGCAAGTAAAATTTGACTGTTCATGTACGAGTACCACTATCCCTAACTATAGTGACTATTAATCTTCCACTTCAACATATTCTGGTTTAAACTGAGACTGTTGTCAAATTTTATCCACAAATAAGTCAAGTAAAGAATCAGACTGTAATATCAGAACTTAGACTTATATCAGAACTTAACAGTCATCAGAACATAATTTCTTAACTCGAAAAAGGAATGCCTATTTTAGTAAGTCATCACACAAATTCTGATTTATATTCTTCAGAACTTAATCATCAGAACATGCAATCAGAACTTGTCCTCAGAATTTGTGCAATGTGACACAATGACTGTTCATCTAAAACAACATAGATCACCATAGTGATTTTCATCATTCATATGGAGTGGTTAGTGTGTGCATTAAGCTGAATATCAGACAAGGAGTAAAGTCTGATTCACTTCAGTACATCTTAGAAATAAGGCGTAATTAAAACTTTGCTAAAGAGCTGTCATTATTCTGAAACCTACTGTTGAATGAGTTTATGCTTGAGTCCACCTCAACTATTTTGTGCTAATTTTGTGCATCTTTTTAAATTCCATTTTACAGTGGCTTCTCAGTGTAAGTGAGTCACGACTGCTTATCAGAATTTATGCTATTATCAGAGTATTTCTCCAGTAATCATAGAGTGTGAAAAGTCACCAAGAAAATATTTTGCTTTTCTAATGCATATTTACTTAATACTAGCAATGCACTTGGGTCGTCCCTTCCACATTTTTACTCTAGATCTCAAAGGAGTACTTGATTTTAATCCATGATTATTTTCTTTTTCTTTTGATAAGAGAGGTTTATCAGCACTTAGTACATTCAACAGATTTACTAACATCAGAACTTAATAGATGAGAAGCAATATTCTAGTTTGTGACTTAGTAATAAGATAGACCAAGTAAACTCAACTAAGCTCAAGTATCAGAATTTGCTTGTGTCAATAGATTTCCACAGTAATAATTACTTCTTACATGGGATCTCTTGTTTATTGAAGACTACTAGGTCAGCATCTAGCACAGTTATCCTCATAGGATTGAATAGTTACCTAAACAGACATATCACTATCAGAGTTTAGAAACATTTATCAGACAACAGTCAGTACTTAAACACATTTTTCAATTAAGCACAGAATACACAAAGAGATTAAATTCTGTAAATACTGATCATAAAGTCTGATGCATCAGAACAAAACTAAGCAGATTTAGAGAAATAACCTGAAACCATTCCAAATTCATTTACCAATCTTGTAAAAGTAGCTTCACACAATGGTTTTGTGAAGATATCTGCTAGTTGTTGATCTGTTGGAACAAAGTGCAATTCCACTGTACCTTCATCCACATGTTCCTTGATGAAGTGGTACCTGATGCTGATGTGCTTTGTCATAGAGTGTTGAACTGGATTACCTGTCATAGCAATAACACTTTGATTATCACAGTAAATAGGGATTTTGAAATATGTTAACCCTTAATCCATTAACTGATTCTTCATCCAAAGAATCTGTGCACAACAGCTTCCTGCAGCAATATATTCTGCTTCTGCAGTTGATGTGGAAATTGACTTTTGTTTCTTGCTAAACCAAGAAACCAATCTGCCTCCAAGAAATTGGCAGCTTCCACTTGTGCTTTTCCTGTCAATTTTGCAACCTGCAAAATCGGCATCTGAGTAACCTATTAGTTTAAAATCTGATTCTCTGGGATACCACAATCCCAGATCAGCTGTTTCCTTAAGATACTTGAAAATTCTTTTCACAGCTGTTAAGTGAGGTTCTCTTGGATCTGCTTGAAATCTTGTACAAAGACAGGTAACATACATGATATCAGGTCTACTAGCAGTTAGATAGAGTAGAGAGCCAATCATACCTCTGTAATCAGTAATTTCTACTGATTTACCAGTATCCTTATCCAGTTTTGTTGCAGTGGCTATGGGAGTGGATGCACTTGAACAATCTTGTATTCCAAATTTCTTCAGCAAGTTTCTGGTGTACTTAGTTTGACAAATAAAAGTGCCTTCTTCATTCTGCTTGACTTGAAGGCCCAGAAAATAGCTAAGTTCCCCCATCATACTCATCTGATACCTTGACTGCATCAGTTTGGCAAACTTCTTGCAAAGTCTGTCATTTGTAGACCCAAAAATGATATCATCAACATAAATCTGGACCAGAAGTAAGTCCTTTCCATGATTGAGGTAGAACAGTGTTTTGTCTATAGTTTCTCTGTTAAATCCACTTTTCAGAAGAAACTGAGCTAAAGTCTCATACCATGCTCTGGGAGCTTGCTTAAGTCCATAAAGTGCTTTATCAAGCCTGTAGACATAATCTGGATGTTTGGAATCTACAAAGCCTGGAGGTTGTTCAACATATACTTCCTCCTCCAATTCTCCATTGAGAAAAGCACTTTTCACATCCATTTGAAAGACAGTAAACTTTTTGTGATCAGCATAAGCCAAAAATATCCTTATGGCTTCTAACCTAGCAATTGGTGCAAATGTTTCATCATAATCAATTCCCTCCTATTGAGAATATCCTTTTGCAACCAGCCTTGCCTTATTCCTTGTAATTATGCCATCACTGTCAGTTTTGTTTCTGAATACCCACTTTGTACCAACAACAGATCTATTCTTTGGTCTTGGCACTAGGGTCTACACTTTGTTTCTTTCAAATTCATTTAACTCTTCCTGCATTGCTTGCACCCAATTAGCATCTTGAAGAGCTTCTTCCACGTTCTTTGGCTCAGTCTGAGAGAGAAAAGAATTGTAAAGACATTCGTTTGAAGTACCTGTTATAGTTCTGACACCTGTATCAGGATTTCCAATTATCAAATCAGGTGTATGTGATTTAGTCCACTTCCTTTTAGATGGAAGGTTTTCTCTAGAACTGGATGCTCCCCTATGATCCATGCTGTCTTTATTTTCATTTTCTGATGCTCCCCCTGAAACTATGCTCTCTGAGTTGGATTCTTCAGAATTTAGATTTTCAGAACTATCAGAATTTGGCTTATCAGAACTTGACGGATCAGAGCTTGAAGACCCAGATGTATGTTCAGATGCTTCTTGAGATGTGGTATGTTCTTGAGTATGCTCCTCCTGCATAGGTGCATCTTCCTTTGGCGTAGTCACCACAGTTTCAATAACATCAGAGTTTTATCCATCAGAGTTTACAGTATCAGGACTTAGACTGTCAGGATTTTCAGTATCAGAATTTGAGTCTTCATTTTTAAATCTCAGCTGATCATGATCAATAAAATCATCAATGTAACACCCCCAAATCCGGGGTCGGGGATCCGGGTTGTCACGAGTTCCATTTCCCTTAATAACACCCAATCTTAATAATTAATCAACTACTCTGTACTGTGACCCCACAATAAACACACACACCACACGTTATAGTCTCAGAGATGAACATCCAAAAATAATCACAAGTCGTTTTATTCCACAATTATATGCCAATACACCTTAAAAGGGTTTCTGAATAAATTTACATTTCTTTGCCATTATTACAATTCATAAATATACATAAATCTGGTACATCAAAAGTTGAAGCCTAGTCTATTGGTAGTTCCCACCTTAGCTACAGCGACTTCAATGCCTATAGGAAGCTGCAGAACGTTTCCTATCCGCTCGCGAATTGGGAGCTTGGTCAT
The DNA here is from genome assembly GCF_009905375.1 of Apium graveolens. NCBI lineage: Eukaryota > Viridiplantae > Streptophyta > Magnoliopsida > Apiales > Apiaceae > Apium > Apium graveolens. The sequence goes on from NW_027421544.1 coordinate 38,120, forward strand.
GTTCATCTTGTCTATCTGATGTTGTGTGATGAAAGAAGAAAGCAAGGGTGAGCAGCAAGCCCACCAAAATATGTATAATAATTTACAATATATGAGCCTTCTCATAGTACTCATGAAAGTCTTGGTCAAAAGAAATGAACCAAGTTTGATATCTTAATGCGATGAAGTCGCAAAATATTCAGTATATATACATATATACTTTTCAAAATCTTGGAAGTCCTCTTCCATACATAATATACACAGAGTTCCAGTGTATAACTGTATAAAAATATCGTTGCAAGGTGATCTCATATATCTAACCTTGTCTCAACGTTTTTCTGAAAATCTTTGTCATGCATAAGATAATCATTTACTAGATATAAGTTTAAAAGATGAAGTTACAAGATACTCCAATATACTTATATCTTTTCCAAATACTACTTGAACTACCACCGTTCAAGTTATAATTAGTTTCAAAAGTTCATCACGTATATGAGACTACAAGACCAGATTTGAATAGATTAAATCTTAAAATTATCATCAAAATAAAATGAAGTTACGAGATACTTCATTTGATGCAAACATCATTTTGAAAACTTGACCCTGCCAACACTCAACAATCGCCCAACCGTAGCCTTTCTATCGAAGTGCTCTGGGTAGTGTTGCAGAAATATCCAATTGGATGATGAACTCATTACGGGAGTTTGCCGCGCCAGGAAGACCACTTACGATGATCAGTCGTAGTAGTGCAACCCCACCATTTTCTACATGTAGAGGAGAACCTGTCGGATTTACTTGTCAACCGAACACTGAACTCCTAAGGAATGGACCGCCTTAGCGGAACTTCCAGGCCATTTGGGCCAATATAATAAGGCTGGGCCGGCGCCACTCGACCACTTACGCCACTCCTAGTTCAGATGAAATCCATGACTATGAAACATAAAGCTCGTTCCCCCTTTCCCCAAGTAGAAACTTGTTGATACGGCTCCACCAAGAAGTCGTATCTAGTTGGAAAGGAGAAGTCACCGATATTTCCCAGGCGATGCCTGTTAATGGATTAACTTGTTCCAAGAATTTTACTTCCCGAGTGTTGGGTAAGTAATCGATTCATTTAACAAAACAGCAACCTTGTTGCGAATATAAAACACACCACAGAGCCGGATCCCTCAGGTTTTGAGCGAGTATTTAAATCCCCTTCGAAAGGAGGATCTTAAATATAAAAATGAGTTTTGGGATCCGCTCTAACTTTTAAAAATCATTTTGAAGACTCGCAAAACATTTTTAAGAATGTTTGGAGTGATGCTGATTTAACAAAATAAATCAGTCCCAATATATTAGAAAATATCTGAATATTATTATTTAAATAATATTTCCATAAAGAATAATCTTTATAAAAATAATTGAAGTAGAAGTTTTGAAACTTATACTTGAAATGAATATTAAATATCCAAAGATATACCTATACGAAAGTACTATCTTTATTTGAATAATCAAAAGTGAGTTTGATTATCGACACCTTATTCTTTAATAAAATAAAGAATATATCTCAGCAAATAATCGGAGTCATAGATCCTCAAATGAATATTCAAATAATATTCAATAAATAAAATAAGCTGAGTCATAAGCCCTCGAATGAATATTCGAAATAATATTCAATAAATAAATAAGCTGAGTCATAAGCCCTCGAATGAATATTCGAAATAATATTCATTAAATAATAAGCTGAGTCATAATACCTCGAATGAATATTATAAATAATATTCATTAAATAAAATAAAGGAGTCATACATCCTCAAATGAATATCCAAGTAATATTCAATAAATAATATAAATGAGTCATAAGTCCTCGAATGAATATTCAAGATAATATTCATTAATAAAATAAAGTTATCGAATAAACCTTATTCGATTAATATTTTTGAAAACTATAACCATATATATATATAAATATATATATATAAAATCTACTCGGGATCCTCGACTCCCAGTTTTAGAAAATGTTTTCACCTTTGGGTCCCTATACTAAGGGTATATGCAAATTACCGCTATTCTCTAGCATAGGTATTATCAACTGAACCAACAGATATATATGGCAAGAATACGAAACAGGCATGCATATATATACCATATCAGCATGCTTCAATATATCGCAAAATTTGTTAATTAACCAACATGCATCTATCACAAGATAATGCATATACATATATACATCACAACAACTGTATAACGAGTAGAAAACTTGCCTGAGTGACTGGGGGTGATAAAAGGCTCGGGACGAGTCTGGTAACCTATAAACAACAAGTAAGTTAGAATTAAACCAAAGTCACTTGTAAATCTATACTCTAACTACCTTAGACTCTAACGCTCGCTTTGCGCTTACTGATTTACTTAAGTCGCTCGAGTACCCTCGGCTCCACCATTTTTAATAAATTAACCATTAAGGGTTTTAAGGCAATTCTTTCGCGAGTGTCTTACCAACTGCCTAACACTCTTACCATAATTGTTCCATACGCTAATTAACCCCTTTTGGTCTTTAACCTATGTTTCAAAGTAAGGCGAGGGGAAAAGTTTTGTTCGCGAAACGCCGTTACTTAAAACGGTCGTTTCTCCTAAACCGTACATCGGAATCAAACGAACTATATATCAAAACGAAGCTCATAACATGAACTATCTAAAAATGGCAATGCTAATAATCTAGCAGGGAGTTCTCGGGTCCAAATGTTATGAACAAAAGCAGTCTAAAGTAAATCGGGCATTACGACGGCTATGTTTACGCGATTTCCCAAATTTTATACCATTCCAATTCAACACCAAACCATCACCAATCAATCCCAATACAACCATATGACCATATCACTCCTCAACCACTTTAAACCATTTAAACCAATCTCAAATCACACCATGAATCATCAAGAACAACTAGTGCTACTTTTTAACTCCAAAATCAACAAAAGCACTTAACCACTAAGATCTCAACATGACAAAACAACTACTACACTTAATCTATCATTCCATCATCATAATCATTTATATCAAACAATCTTAATACTAAGATCATGAAGAGTTATACCTTCCTTGAAGCTTTTAATCAATAAAAGATCCTTGGAATGTCCATGAAAGCCTTAATATATGCTTAAGCTACCTTGACCTTGCAAATAAAATCAAGAATCAAAAATTTGTTCTTGAAAGTTACTATTCACCCTAAACTAAAATGATTTGTTTGAGATAGAAAACCTTTGATTCAAGCACTCAAACTACTTGCTCTTCTTAGTTATGAAATATAGGATCCAAAGAAACAAACCTTATAATTTTCCATGGAGTATAGCTTGTGTTTTGAATTTCTAATTCACCATTTTGGTGAAAAATTCGAAATGAAGAAGATGAAAAGGTGGGGGGGGAGAGAAGCTTGCTTTGTTTTATTGATCTTTGTGCATAAAAGGCTTGGTTGATATCCTTTTGTTTTGTTAATTACCTTTTAACCATGGTAAAATTTGTGTGGCTTGAAATCAACCAACAATACCTTCCCTTTGGTCATGCTTATGTCATCCTCCTATGTCATCTTCCCACACTTGTCATCTTCTTGTTGGTGTGGTGACATCATCATCACTAACCTCTTTGATTAGCTCTTAATTACTTGGCTAATGACCGCTGATCTGTTATACGGTTCGCTTAACTTTCGTTCTCGTTTATCGTTTGAGGGATCATACCCGGGATCTTATTACTTGGGTTCCCTTAACCTTTCTCAATACATTATATTCCTTTTATAATCCTCTCTTATAATCCTTGAATTTAAATCCTTTTAATCATGTTACCTTATACTCAATTCTTTCGCTATCTGGTGGATTTTCGGGAAAAATCAAAGTGTTCGGAATTGGATTCTGACGATCTTTACATACACTTATATACCATATAGAGTACTAATAAAATCTCAGGATATCAATAACAGAACCCCTACATAGTGTGGCATGAAAAGTTTTCTCATTCAGCATAATCTGCAAAATCACTATTCATAAGGGTTTCAAAAATTTCCAAAAATTGGGGTTATTACAGTCTCCCCTCCTTAAAAGGATTCCGTCCCGGAATCAGATAGAAAATTAATAGGGATACTTTCTTAACATTGCACTTTCTAACTCTCGAGTAAATTTTTCCCACATTGTGGTTCTTCCATCAAACTCTGAATAGTTTGACAACCCTTCTCCTAAGCACTTGTTCCTTTTTACTCTATAACCCTTCCGGGTTGCTCCATATAGGTTACGTCGGGTTGCATGTGTATGCGCTCATATGCCCCTATTTATCTGGCATCCGAATTACACTTCCTTAACATTGGTACGTGGAACACGTTAAGAACTTGCCACATGTTCGGGGGTAGGGCTAGCTCATATGCTAGCTTCCCAATACGTCTTAATATATCCAAGGGTCCAACAAATTGTAGACTTAGCTTTTCTTTCTTTCCGAATCTCATCAATCCTTTCCAAGGGTTTCCAAGGGGATACCTTTAAAAACACTAGGTCCCCTACTTCCTATTCTTTGTCCTTTCGTGTCAAATCAACATACTTCTTATGTCCATCTTGGGCTACTACCAGCCGTCCTCTGATTAGATCTATTATATCCCTGGTCCTTAGGACTACTGCGGGTCCGAGCATCTTGCGCTCTACGACTTCATCCTAACATAAGGGAGATCGACATTGTCTTCCCTCAAGGATCTCATAAGGCGATACCTCAATACTGACATATGATCTATTGTCGTAAGAAAACTCAATCCGTGTTAAGTGATCATTCCAATTTCTTTCAAGTCTATTGCACAGACTCTCATTATAGCTTTTAGCATTAGAGCTTTTGCTTCTCAATACCCATTCTTTTCCAGTTCGTAATCTCTACTACCTTCCGTTCCTAATATTATACTGGTTATACTTTTGCTCGTTAGCGTTCTATAACCTTTTAATAAATGCGTCAACCTTAGTATCACGAACGTGTTTCCATTCCGAATACCACCATAACTTTACTACTCCTTTTTCAGCTGTTTCTATTTTCGAAAGCTTAATCCTTCATATAGAAGTAAAAGAATTTATTGAGAGATCACTATGATCATGAACACTTGTTATATCGCATAGTTAGTACAGAAGGTGGCCAGCCTTTAGTACTTGACAAGCAATTAAACAATAGATGGTATCCTACTAGGCTTCTATCACACAGATAGATAGTCATTCGGCAATACCTCCCCTTTCTGGAAGGTTTGTTCTTCTCAGCTTACATGAAATGAAAAGAAGAGAAAAGAACGAATTGAAGAGAATTGTATATATGAAAAAAATATACTGCCACAAAATATCTGGCTTGGAACCTACCTCTGAACTATAGAGGTTTGTCATAGGAGAACAAAACATATATGTATTTATATCAACATCAAGTATTATAGCATCGCATTTCACATGCCTAAATATTTTCGCCATTCCGTCCATCATTCTATGGACCCATGCTCTTCCTCGAGCTTATACACAATCACCTTTGAAACTCCCTCGATATCGAAAATCGAATCTGGGATCTCATTCTAGACCTCATCGTTACTAGAATCCATTTCTATACCGCAACCTTCTTCGTATAGGTAATACTACTCTTTATCGATAAGAAGGAATAAATATATCATAGGTAGATAATCGACTTAATTAGTCTATCAATGATAACTTATACACCACCACGACCCGATTAGTGGTACTTACTCTCAACATCCATTCCAATACAACTCTCACGGTTGTAAGTAATCAGCTCATTACTCTCAGAATCATTCCTGCATTACTATGGCCCACCGTTGACCTACTGTAGTCATTCGTTTTCCATGAAGTTTTAATAGCTAACCATACGGAGTCCATTCATATCATATCGAATTCTTCTAAGGAGGTAACATGATCACCGTCCTTGATTCATGAAGAACACTCCTGATCCTGACGTACATTCATGACGTGAAGCAGATAAAATTGCAGAAGAGTTTCAATAAAAGCAATGATAGCAGGTTAATACCATTCTTAATCATATGCCTTCAGTAGAAGACTTAACTCAAAGGTTTGTTTAGTCCTTTTTTTTGAAATATGGTCCAGGCTCAGTCTCAAGATAGTATCTCCTGAGATAGATAGCCCGCTCATGGCGATTACACGAATTAAACCTTTACCAACTACTATTACGGTTGGGTATTGCACAGTCATCAGAAGGAATGTCAATCTTCCAAACCATAATACAACCTTCATAGCTTTAAGCATCATCACTGTATTCCTTTGGCACAAGCGCCTATAATTATCCTCTTACCTTTAAAGTGTCGGCCACCTCTTTGGCCTTTCCTGATAGTAAAATTTCCTTACAGTCAATGTCATTTTAACCACCTCCAAATAAATTTTCTACCTTATTTCAATCATAGCTTATATGAAAATGCTTTTCTTTAATATCTGATGAGTAAATAAAAAAAATATCACCATTTTTCCATAAGTTATTGCCTCAATCTTTAGAGGTTAATCACTGTCACGACTGACTCTCAATCATACTTAGAACATCTTTTATCTTAGGTCCTAATTGCCCTGAACAATTTCGACCTTTACTGGTTCGATCCATACTTTCTCGTGGTTTAACACGTGCCCCACTTGGCATCATTATAATTATGTCATATTTCCTTTATCAACATTTTTATTCTTGAGAATTTTGAATATTTCCTTTCTCCTTGTAAAACCTCTAAGGTTATCCTTCAATCGTTCCTCCTGTATTCCCTATATACAGGGCATATCAAAATACCATTTACTAATACTAGAACCATTGTCTATATACTTCTGAAAAATTTCTCCACTGATCCTTAAAGGTTATTATTACCTTAATCCTTTCCAATTCATACTGTCAAAACTCATACTATCCCTATTAAGGGTGAAATGCCAACCTTTATACATTCCCCTATGATTCGTTTTAAGTTACCGATATTCTATCCTTAATTCCACCTTTAAAAAGGTACAAGCATCCTTCCATGGATAAATAAAGTCATATATCCCTGATAAGGGTATCTTATTCAATCATTTCCACCTCGATAGTCTATACCGAATTTCACAATAGCATCCTTATTCAAGTTAAGGTCAATCCACATGGCCTCCAAAAGATAAAAATGGTTATCCACTTTTCTTTCCTGATTTGGTAATGATCACATGGATGATCTGGAAGATATTGGTCGTGTTCAACGTGAACTTCTTCTTAAAAATTCCTTATTTACTTTTGTTGTTTATCTAAACAGTCACCTCAATGTTGGGATATCTTTCATACCTGGCGTCTCCCTTTCTGGGTATCGAGCCACCGGTCTTACACTTCACATTCTTGAAGGTCACTTCCTTCATCCAATTTTCCTAATTTCTTACTTCCTTGTCTCCTCAGTCTATCCGCGTCTCATTATTTATCCTTCAACTTATCTCAAGGTTTCCTCGAATCCTCCCAACTTACAGGGGATAAAATATATGTATCTCTTATGCCTTCAACCATCAATCTTAACTCATGGTGAATCACCCTCATCCTGACGAATGCATACTTTTCTATTTCTATTGTTACGAGTCTTTAGGGTTTCCTCATACCCAACTCCCTTATCATACCTCAAACTCTATTGCCTTTATATTCCTTTCCACTTCAGTTTCTTTTTATTTTCCTTTCTCTTATCATTATTTCATGAACCAACACAACATAAACATTGATTTCAAACATCCCGTCATTCTGGATTCGTGTCCTCAGAACGAATCTTGACAACTTTTACAACTTAGATTCATGATTCATCATACTCGTCTGCCTTTGTTCTGGCTCTAAAGCTTTTACACTATCTCCATAACCTTGGGAAGTACTTTCCTGAAAACAATTGACTGAACTTAAATCAGTTTATTATAATCTCTTGCTTCGTGCCTTCCTTGGCCTTTCACCAGCGGGTGGTCTCTCTCTTAGGAGGGTCAGTGACAGAAACAGTCTTTTATGATTCGTCAATCATTTAGAATCTCAATTGATTCCTCTATTTCCTTTAGCCAGGCTTTTGCCTCGACTGGGTCAGCTTGTTCCTTGGAACTCTAAAAGCTTAGCGACTTAAAGGTCCTGAAAGAATTTCCCACTACATTGCTTCCTCAAGGTGGTGGTTGGGAATAAAGTATAAGTCTTGTTTAGACAGGTCCATGAATTTCCGTATAGGAGTACCGTCTCGGGTCTCCTTATCTCGCTCGACTTCTGTTTTCTTAGTCTAAACGTCCCCTCCTCCTCCCCATAATCGGGGTCATCATTCATGTTTTAAATCCTCATTTTCCACTCCATTATGTTATGGGTTCCTTCTATCTTGATGGCGACCTCCCTGACTATCACGTTCAGGGCTTGCTCTAAATCTTATTCCTCAAACTAGCTTTCATCTAAGATTTCATCTTTAAGCTCTTGAACGTTTGGAACTCAAATTCTGTAGGAATACCTCATTATTCCCTTATCATTTTTCTCGATATTAATCTTTTATCTAATTGTTGGCTCTCTGCCTTCATTCATCACTTTTTCTGGCACAATATGTTCTTTTTCCGATAATTCGGACTGTATTGCAATCTCAAACAGCTTTTCGGTACCGGCTCCGGTTACCTTCACTTCTATTTCCATTTTTTTCAAAATCTCTTATAAATTCTCCCAAAGACATTATCATCTTGAGTCTCTCCTTTTTACTAAGGGTATCAGCCACCACATTGGCTTTCCCCGAATGATAAAGAATCTCCCACTCATAATTCTTGATTAGCTCTAACCGCCTCCTCTGGCGTATGTTGAGCTCTTTCTACAGGAAAATGTACTACTTATGGCTTAGGTAAATCTCGCACTTCTCTCCATACAAGTAGTGCCTCCAATATTTAGGGCAAAACTATTGCCACGAGCCCAAGCTCATGGGTGGGGATATCAAATTTTATATTCCCTTAATTGTCTTGACGCGTACGCGATTACCTTGTTGTGCTGTATATGAAGCACCCTAATTCCTTATGCGAAGCGTCACTACACATCACAAAATCTCATTTTCCATCCGGCAACGCCAACATAGGGAACGTCACCAACCTTTGCTTCGGTTCTTAAAAGTTGTTCTCGTATTTCTCTGTCCATTCGAACTTCTCAGTCTTACGAGTAAGCCGCGTTAAAGGGGCTACTATCTTTACAAACTTGAACGAACCTCCGGTAGTGACCGGCCAATCCTACCTCTGGTAGTTTCCCTAACCATGGTCATCAATTCCTCAATGGTCCTTTATTCATTCTTGTCAGGATCCTCCACGGGATCCTCCTCAGCAACAATCCCTTCTAGGATAACATCCTCAACCGCTACATCCTCAATATGAACATCATCCGGTCCCGCGTTAGGACGCTCTATCGGATCCATAATCTGATCTCCAATAAGTAATAAAACATCATCGCGTTGTTGCTCCTCAACCTCAGGGTTCGGAGTCCCGCTACCATATACGATAACGAACTACGCTTCTATCACGATATTTATAAGGGTTCCCATAAGGGTTTTAACTGTCAGTACTACGTTAGGTAGTCCGACTATGAACTTGGCAAGAGTTCTTATTATCTTAGTGAACTTATTATCTTAACGTCACATCATCTCTGAGGTTTATAACGCTAAGCTCTGATACCACTTCTGTAACACCCCCAAATCTGGGGTCGGGGATCCGGGTTGTCACGAGTTCCATTTCCCTTAATAACACCCAATCTTAATAATTAATCAACTACTCTGTACTGTGACCCCACAATAAACACACACACCACACGTTATAGTCTCAGAGATGAACATCCAAAAATAATCACAAGTCATTTTATTCCACAATTATATGCCAATACACCTTAAAAGGGTTTCTGAATAAATTTACATTTCTTTGCCATTATTACAATTCATAAATATACATAAATCTGGATCCCTCAGGTTTTGAGCGAGTATTTAAATCCCCTTCGAAAGGAGGATCTTAAATATAAAAATGAGTTTTGGGATCCGCTCTAACTTTTAAAAATCATTTTGAAGACTCGCAAAACATTTTTAAGAATGTTTGGAGTGATGCTGATTTAACAAAATAAATCAGTCCCAATATATTAGAAAATATCTGAATATTATTATTTAAATAATATTTCCATAAAGAATAATCTTTATAAAAATAATTGAAGTAGAAGTTTTGAAACTTATACTTGAAATGAATATTAAATATCCAAAGATATACCTATACGAAAGTACTATCTTTATTTGAATAATCAAAAGTGAGTTTGATTATCGACACCTTATTCTTTAATAAAATAAAGAATATATCTCAGCAAATAATCGGAGTCATAGATCCTCAAATGAATATTCAAATAATATTCAATAAATAAAATAAGCTGAGTCATAAGTCCTCGAATGAATATTCGAAATAATATTCAATAAATAAATAAGCTGAGTCATAAGCCCTCGAATGAATATTCGAAATAATATTCATTAAATAATAAGCTGAGTCATAATACCTCGAATGAATATTATAAATAATATTCATTAAATAAAATAAAGGAGTCATACATCCTCAAATGAATATCCAAGTAATATTCAATAAATAATATAAATGAGTCATAAGTCCTCGAATGAATATTCAAGATAATATTCATTAATAAAATAAAGTTATCGAATAAACCTTATTCGATTAATAGTTTTGAAAACTATAACCATATATATATATAAATATATATATATAATCTACTCGGGATCCTCGACTCCCGGTTTTACAAAATGTTTTCACCTTTGGGTCCCTATACTAAGGGTATATGCAAATTACCGCTATTCTCTAGCATAGGTATTATCAACTGAACCAACAGATATATATGGCAAGAATACGAAACAGGTATGCATATATATACCATATCAGCATGCTTCAATATATCGCAAAATTTGCTAATTAACCAACATGCATCTATCACAAGATAATGTATATACATATATACATCACAACAACAGTATAACGGGTAGAAAACTTGCCTAAGCGACTGGGGGTGATAAAAGGCTCGGGACGAGTCTGGTAACCTATAAACAACAAGTAAGTTGGAATTAAACCAAAGTCACTTGTAAATCTATACTCTAACTACCTTAGACTCTAACGCTCGCTTTGCGCTTACTGATTTACTTAAGTCGCTCGAGTACCCTCGGCTCCACCATTTTTAATAAATTAACCATTAAGGGTTTTAAGGCGATTCTTTCGTGAGTGTCTTACCAACTGCCTAACACTCTTACCATAATTGTTTCATACACTAATTAACCCTTTTTGGTCTTTAACCTATGTTTCAAAGTAAGGCGAGGGGAAAAGTTTCGTTCGCGAAACGCCGTTACTTAAAACGGTCGTTTCTCCTAAACCGTACATCGGAATCGAACGAACTACATATCAAAACGAAGCTCGTAACATGAACTATCTAAAAATGGCAATGCTAATAATCTAGCAGGGAGTTCTCGGGTCGAAATGTTATGAACAAAAGCAGTCTAAAGTAAATCGGGCATTACGACGGCTTTGTTTACGCGATTTCCCAAATTTTATACCATTCCAATTCAACACCAAACCATCACCAATCAATCCCAATACAACCATATGACCATATCACTCCTCAACCACTTTAAACCATTTAAACCAATCTCACATCACACCATGAATCATCAAGAACAACTAGTGCTACTTTTTAACTCCAAAATCAACAAAAGCACTTAACCACTAAGATCTCAACATGACAAAACAACTACTACACTTAATCTATCATTCCATCATCATAATCATTTATATCAAACAATCTTAATACTAAGATCATGAAGAGTTATACCTTCCTTGAAGCTTTTAATCAATGAAAGATCCTTGGAATGTCCATGAAAGCCTTAATATATGCTTAAGCTACCTTGACCTTGCAAATAAAATCAAGAATCAAAAATTTGTTCTTGAAAGTTACTATTCACCCTAAACTAAAATGATTTGTTTGAGATAGAAAACCTTTGATTCAAGCACTCAAACTACTTGCTCTTCTTAGTTATGAAATATAGGATCCAAAGAAACAAACCTTATAATTTTCCATGGAGTATAGCTTGTGTTTTGAATTTCTAATTCACCATTTTGGTGAAAAATTCGAAATGAAGAAGATGAAAAGGGGGGGGGGAGAGAAGCTTGCTTTGTTTTATTGATCTTTGTGCATAAATGGCTTGGTTGATATCCTTTTGTTTTGTTAATTACCTTTTAACCATGGTAAAATTTGTGTGGCTTGAAATCAACCAACAATACCTTCCCTTTGGTCATGCTTATATCATCCTCCTATGTCATCTTCCCACACTTGTCATCTTCTTGTTGGTGTGGTGACATCATCATCACTAACCTCTTTGATTAGCTCTTAATTACTTGGCTAATGACCGCTGATCTGTTATATGGTTCGCTTAACTTTCGTTCTTGTTTATCGTTTGAGGGATCATACCCGGGATCTTATTACTTGGGTTCCCTTAACCTTTCTCAATACATTATATTCCTTTTATGATCCTCTCTTATAATCCTTGAATTTAAATCCATTTAATCATGTTACCTTATACTCAATTCTTTCGCTATCTGGTGGATTTTCGGGAAAAATCAAAGTGTTCGGAATTGGATTCTGACGATCTTTACATACACTTATATACCATATAGAGTACTAATAAAATCTCAGGATATCAATAACAGAACCCCTACATAGTGTGGCATGAAAAGTTTTCTCATTCAGCATAATCTGCAAAATCACTATTCATAAGGGTTTCAAAAATTTCCAAAAATTGGGGTTATTACATTCAAGACCAGTAATCTTCTTGTCATCAAAAGAGATATTTATAGATTCCATGACCACTCTTGTTCTCAAATTATAAACTCTGAAGGCTTTTGTGGAAAGTGGATATCCAACAAAAATTCCTTCATCAGCTTTTAGATCAAATTTGGATAGCTGTTCAGGATGAGTCTTGAGAACAAAACACTTGCATCCAAATACATGAAAGTACTTCAGATTTGGCTTCTCTTTTTTTACCATCTCATATGGTATTTTTCCTTGCTTGTTAATGAGTGTTGCATTTTGAGTAAAACAAGCAGTCTGCACAGCTTCAGCCCATAAATAGGTTGGAAGCTTTGCTTCTTCAAGCATTGTACGTGCAGCTTCAATGAGAGTTCTATTCTTCCTTTCAACAACTCCATTTTGCTGAGGAGTTCCGAAAATTCCTGCTTAATTCCATGGTTTTTGTAGAACTCTTCCATTATCAAATTCTTGAACTCAGTGCCATTATCACTCCTTATGGTTTTCACCGAATCTTTGACCAATTTATCCAGATGTTTGACATGATTAATCATGATAGATGCAGTTTCACTTTTTGTATGCAAGAAATACACCCATGTGTATCTGGTGAACTCATCCACTATGACCAATGCATATTTCTTCTTTGCAATAGACATGACATTCACTGGACCAAATAGATCAACATGTAGTAGATGATAAGGCTCAAGAATTGATGATTCAATCTTGCTCTTAAATGAAGATTTTCTTTGTTTGGCCTTCTGACAAGAATCACAAAGGCCATCAGGAGCAAATACTGATTTTGGCAGTCCTCTCACAAGATCTTTCTTGACGAGCTCATTTATATTATTGAAATTTAAATGAGAGAGTTTCTTGTGCCAATTCCAGCTTTCTTCAATTGATGCTCTACTCATCAGACAGATTGCATAACCATCAGTACTTGTTGAAAGCTTAGCTTCATAAATGTTACCACGCCTGTATCCTTTCAGAACAACTTTGCCTTTAGATTTACTCACAACTTCACAGTGTTCTTCAAAGAAATCAACATGATAACCTCTGTCACAGATTTGACTTATACTCAGCAGATTATGTTTAAGTCCTGAGACCAGAGCTACTTCCTTAATGATGACATTCCCAAGATTGATATTGCCATATCCCAATGTTTTTCCAATGTTGCCATCTCCATAAGAAACACTTGGGCCAGCTTTCTCCACAAAGTCTGATAGCAGTGCCTTATTTCCAGTCATATGTCCTGAACATCCACTGTCTAGAACTAGAATATTTTTCCTGTTGCCCTGCAATCATAAAGACCACTAATGATTAGTTTTAAGGACCCAAACTTGCTTGGATCCTTTGGCCTTATCAAGTTTGTTAACATTTGCAGCGGATTTAGCATCAGAGTTTATGTTAACATTTTTCTTATCAAAACTTACACTATCAGACTTTGAATCAGAATTTACACTAGAAGGAACAATGGAAACTTTCTTCAAAGAAGGTTTTATTTGATAATAATCATAGTACAAACTATGATATTCCTTACAAGTATAAATGGAATGCCATAAACTACAACAATGAAAACAAGGATTTTGTGGTTTATATCTAACAGACTGACTCTTAACTCCTGATTTTGAAGGTAAGGAGTTTATGTTCTTATTCTTCCTGCAAAAATAAGCCAGATGGTTAGAACTTCCACAGTTATGACACGTTTTCCTAGGAGCTTCAGGAACAGGCTTATAATTACCTTCCTTTCCATTCCTATTTTTCCTAGGTGATTTTACCTTGTTTGCATTTTTCACATCTTTCAGCTTATGCTTAAGCTGCTTCTTAGTCATTAAGCCTATGTTTACTTCAGCTGTCTTTTCCTGTTTTAGTTTGTCAGAAGTTAATTCCTCTTTAACTTCTGATTTCTCATTATCAGAATTTACAGTTACAAACTTAACAGGTTTTAACTTTGGCTTTTGCTTAACAACAGGCTTAATTTCTACAGTTCCTTTATCATTCTTATCCTCTCCATAACCTAAGCCCTCTTTCCAATTTTCACTACTTAGCAAATTTTGAGTTGTTCAACCAGAGTTAGTCCAAGTCCTGATAATCTCTCTTTCCTTTTCTAACTCAGTTTTTAGAGATTCATTCATTTTTAGCACTTCATCCCTAACATAAAAAGCATCATCTCTATCCTTCTGAGTTTGATGGAACATAACTAACTATTTTTCTAAGAAATCATTTATTCTCTTAAAAGCAAGATTTTCAGAAGTTAATCTTTCACATGCTAAAGTTTGATCTCTATAACTAACAAACATGGTTTTAAGATATCTTCTCAACTCATTAATATCATCAGTATGAAAAGCATAAGTAGTCTGAGGCACCTTTGTTTCAGCAGCTTCAGAACTGCTCTCAGCACTTTCTTTATCAGCATTTGCCATCAAAGCATAGTTCTCCTCATTTTCAGAGTCTGAGGTGTCTGTCCAACTTTTCTTCTTTGTGACAAGAGCCTTGCCTTTGTCACCCTTCACTTTCTTGCAATCAGGAGATATGTGGCCTTTCTCACCACAGTTATAGCATTTGACATTGGTATAATCTCCTCTATCAGACTTTCCTCCTCTGCCCTCAGATCTTCTGAAATTCTTCTTATCAGAACTTGTGACTTTCCTGGAAAACTTCTTTCCCTTCCTGAACTTCCTGTATGCAATCTTTGTGATCCCTTTCACCATAAGAGCACACAGCTTCATCATCTCCTCATCAGCATCAGTCTCAGGCAAGCTTTCAGAATCTGAGTCATCATCACTTTCAGAACTTGATGACTCAGTATCAGACTTTGTGAAAAGAGCTTTACCCTTGTCTTTCCTTGAGGTAGCTGCCTTGGGGGATTCTTCTTCAGCCTTAAGAGCAACTGTCCTTTACTTTCCTCCTTTCCTCTTGCTTCTTTGTTCCATCTCAAGTTCATGAGTCTTGAGCATTCCATAAATTTCATCAAAAGTTGTTTCATCAAGATTGTAGTTGTCTCTTATTGTTGTTGCCTTCAAATCCCAGCATTCAGGAAGAGCTAACAGGAATTTAAGGTTTGAATCTTCAAGATCATACTCCTTATCAACCAATGACAAATCATTCAAGAGTTTGACAAATCTATCATATAAATCAGTCAATGACTCATTAGCCTTTGAGTCAAAGTGTTCATACTCTTGAGTGAGTATTGTCTTCCTGTTCTTCTTAATTGTATCAGTTCCCTGACACATTATTTCCAGAGCATCCCATATCTCCTTAGCAGTCTTGCATTTAATTACCCTGTTTGACATTACATTATCAATGGCACTATGCAGTAAGTGTCGTACCTTAGCATCCTTAGCAATTGATGCGATATCTTCAGCAGTATAATCACTCTTCTCCTTTGGTACGGTCTTTGCTGCTTCACCTGCAACTGCAACAGCGAGCTTGGTTGGTTTGTGAGGCCCTTCCTTAATTCTATCAAGATATTCTAGATCTGTTGCTTCTAGGAACATGGTCATCCTCACCTTCCATATGGGATATTCAGATGGTCTCAGTATGGGAACTCTGATGGTCTCATACCGACTTTGAATTTGTGTCTTTGGTGGTTCTTCAGTTTTGGTAGGCTTAGTTGGAGTTTCTGTGTCAGACATGATTGTGTTTGGATCTTTAACTGTATGTGCGTTAACAGATCGGCTCTGATACCACTTGTTAGGTCACACACACTGTAGAGGGGGTGAATACAGTGTAAAGTACAATCAAATCGAACTTTAATATCTCAAGTAACAGAAAACAAACTTTATTGAAACAATAAACTCTGTTACAGTATGGAACTGTTACCTCTCAGTGATGAACAAATATCACGAGAGCTGCTAGGGTTACAATGAATAATCTTCTCGAATATAATAACACTTTTAGTGTAAACCCTATGTCTGTGTTTATATACTACACAGTTACAAGATAATCGCTAATTGATATGGAATATAATTCTGCTTCCTAAAATATATCAATCAGATATCTTTTCTTCCAAGTATTCTATTCTTCATAGAATTCCTTCTTCATGCATATCTCTTCTTATGTTTATCTCGATCTTCTTTCCTTTAATCAGCTACTGTCCTTATCTGAACGTCCTTCATCACTTAAGTTCTGATATCCATCTTCTGATGATTATCTCCTGATAATATAAGTACTGATATCCTTAAGTCCTGACTTCCAGTAAGTACTGATTTATCCTGTTTAAGTAAGATCTGAAAACTAAACATAAATCATATTAGCCATGACATTATCAAATATATCTAACAAGATCAATATGAAAAGTCGTTATAAATTAGTCTAGGGGGATATATGAGATATTTTGTTCATGTTGAAATTACTATATTGCCCCCCATACAATTATATTCTAATGACATTTTATTTTATGCATTAATTATATTTTTTATAGTAATTGAATTTAATATACATGTATTAGTCTTTATTACATACTAGCAATCTTGCCCGTGCTTCGCACACGGGAATGTTTTGTCATCGTGAAAATTATTTAGAATAGGAAAATTTAAATAATCCATAAAGTTTGAAAAATGGCATATTTTGGTAAAAAATTATTTTGGTTATACATAATATTGTTCATTACTTCTCGAAAAAAAATAAAATAAGTTCTTGCAACAAAGATGCATTTGTATCATACTTATCTTACATTACATTTACTAAAAAAACGTAAAAAATTTAATTTACAATAAAACCAAGCTTCATTTAAAAAAAAAATTCCTTTACGAATACATAAAAAGGATCAAAAAGTAACTTTAAAACTGATAATAATATATACATTACTAAATTTCTATGAAAAAAATAACTATATATATATTGTATAAAACTATCTAATTAAATTACATGTAGCGATAAAATTTTACATATTAACTTGAGAAACATACGAAAAAAATGATTAAATTTTAAAAATTTTAATAAAAAATATATTATTCAAAGAAATATAGTTAGTCATAAAATAGGTAAATATTTTTCCTCTAAACATATAAAATTACATACAACTTTTTAATGTAATAAACATGAAATCTTTTTAACATTATTAAACTTAAAAAAAACAAAAAAATTGCATAACACATGTCCCATTTTCAGACAAACACGCCTCAAAAAAGGCTCATTTCATTGTCGGCTAAAAAACCCAAATTGGAAAGAATGCATACTACACACGACTGAACAAAAATCTTGCCCAATCTAGAGTTGAGCATTCTGAAGCGCCGTTCTGAGCATAATGGAGGTTAGATTTGCATCTTTTCTTTCTTTTATTGCATCTTTTATTGTTACTCTTTATCAATTCCATTGTAAATACAAAAATGAATACTTCTGTTTATCCCGATCATTGATTCATATTGATGAATTAAGATTTTGTCAGTTGTTTATGACAATTGTGTGAAAATCTGTAGTATGTTCTTTGTTTAAGTAATTGCATGCAACAGATCTTGAAATTGTAACCCATATTGTATATAATATTGTTTTATAACTTGCTTACATATTGATAATAAGCTAGTATATTATTGAGATAATATTTATAAAAATTGATCTTGTTAAAGGCAAAAAATATTTGAAGAAGAAATGGGCAAGCATTGAAAAGGGGCGAGGGAGGTTGATAGGCAGTTTTATATCTGCTAACAATGAAAAAAACACCTTTGGCACATTTGTAAGTCTTTGTATCTTCGAAATATTTTAAATAAATTACAAATTTGTTTGGGTTTTGAACGATATGACATAGGTTATTCTTTTTTGAAACAGAGTATTCTACACTCCTTTCTTTCTAAACATTCCAAACAGATGCCGACAGAGTTAAAGTTTAGGTGTGGAAAATATATTTGGCCAGGATTATTTGATTCTGATATGAGGAGATTGGAGGGGTTTGATATTTTTATGACGTATTACGGAGTAACAATAAATAGTCTTGTGCAATTCGATTACTACGGCGACGACATATTCAAGGTTAAAATATTCAAATCCACCGCAATTGAGGGTGATAGGCCAAAATAAATCCCCAAAGATTATTTAAAGAACAAAGAGTATGAAGACTGGAATGCTGGAGAATTTGTATTGGGTGTTAGGGGGAACACACACAAGTATAGAACCAAACAAACAATGCAAAACACACACTCAATATATGATGTGGAAAAACCCACATCCCAACTTGTATTATTAATCAAAACAATTATCAATAATATAATCAATCTCACCAAACGGTATTCACTCAAGCGATACTTAAGTCAAACAATACTCAAACATACATCAAAACAATAACATGACTATGTATATATAGCCATCACAAACTTAGTCAACAAGACATACCTAATCTGATTACAATAATAATTATCTACCCATACAATTATTACCCATTCCCATTATAATAATAATTGTCAACACATACAATTATTACCCAACTCAATTATGATAATAATTGTCTACCCATACAATTATTACCCAATTCAATTATGTTTTCTATCACCAAGACCATACTACCTATTGGGTTTAACCCCAACAATCCCCCCCTTCAACCCAATATGATTTCATGCACAACCGAATTAACGGTCACCATCAAGCCATCGACGTCGATCACCCAATACCTCCCCTCGAACAATAACCCCTCCTTCTAGTACAAAAAGATTTCTCTTATCTTTTCGACCTTTGAGTATCTCTAAATCTCCTTTAGTGACTTTCAACATACTGTTCTTCATCATAACAGTATATCCCAAATCAACTAATTTACCCAACGAAATTAGATTTCGATTTAACTCCGGTATGTATCTTACTTGAGTTAACTTCTGAACACGACCGTTGTGACGTTTCATTGTTATCTCACCAATGCCAGCAACCTTTACCATTTTACCGTTATGTAAAGTTACAATCTTTCCCTCACACTTTTTATAGGACGAGAACCACTCCCTCCTACCACATATGTGATGAGAACATCCCGAGTCAAGCACCCATTCTTCTTTTGATCCCTTCTCTTCTTGAACCAAAAGAACATCTTCATCAGCTTCTACAAGCGAAACACTACCCCCTCGATTTTTCTTTAACTCTCTCAAGTCTTCTCTTGCCTTTGGACACATAAATTGTATATGACCCAATTCCTCACAATAAAAACACCTGATATTAGGGTTAAATTTCTTAGCATACTTCTTTTCCGTGTCACGCGCACGTACCACAAATGCACTTCCATTAGACGTATCACTCGATTCTTGTTTCATCAATCTTTCGGCCTCCAGAAGAACAACAATAGTCTCATCAAAAACTAACTTCGTTTTCCCAACCAATAAAGAAGTCATCACAGTATTATACTTCTTCGGTAGAGACACTAGTAGTAGAACAGCTTTGTCCTCATCCTTTAATTTTTCATCCAAATTATTTAGCTGGTTGATTAAGCCATTAAAATGATTCAGATGATCTCTTAAATCTCCGTCTTCTTCCATCTTGAGCCCAAACAAATCTTTCTTGAGAAACAGCTTGTTGGCCAAAGACTTTGAGTGATAAGTCTTCATTAACTTCTCCCACAAATTCTTGGGATTGTCCTCTTCAAGAACATCATACTTGATTTCCGGTGCAAGGGCCAACCGGATCGTTGATGCCGCACATAACTTCATGTCTCCCCACTTTGTATCATCAACTTCAGTAGGCTTCTTCCCTCCGAGAGTCGCATATAACCCTCGTTGAATTAACAGATCTTTTACCGTACTTTGCCACAAGGTAAAATTGTTTCTTCCATTAAACAATTCAATTTCAAATCCCCCAACCTTCTCCATCATGAACCTTGGCTCTTGATACCAATTGTTAGGGGGAACACACACAAGTATAGAACCAAACAAACAATACAAAACACACACTCAATATATGATGCGGAAAAACCCACATCCCAACTTGTATTATTAATCAAAACAATTATCAATAATACAATCAATCTCACCAAACGGTATTCACTCAAGCGATACTTAAGTCAAACAATACTCAAGCATACATCAAAACAATAACATGACTATGTATATATAGCCATCACAAACTTAGCCAACAAGACATACCTAATCTGATTACAATAATAATTGTCTACCCATACAATTATTACCTATTCCCATTATAATAATAATTGTCAACACATACAATTATTACCCAACTCAATTATGATAATAATTGTCTACCCATACAATTATTACCCAATTCAATTATGTTTTCTATCACCAAGACCATACTACCTATTGGGTTTAACCCCAACATTGGGCGAGTCGACTTTAGAATCTGACAAAAGCTGTGGTCTCTGGGAATTCAATGCTTATGGAAATTATACGGAATACTATTTAATGAAAGTTTATAGATTTGACATTGATCCTAGAATCTATAATCTGGTGAGTGCCATTTTTCCATTCAAAAGATACTATTGAAATGCTTTGCAATTTAAATATCTTTATACTGACATAATTAAAATGTTCAATTAATTTCAGCCATTGAGTAGTTATTTAAAAGGCCTTTACCAGAAATGGAGGAAACTGTCTTATGCTTCCTTGCTGACTCCGGGCAAATAGTGGAATGTGGAAGTAATATGGGAAGGGGAGCGGTGCTTGTTTGGTAAAGGATGGATAAACTTTATTATCGAGGCAGAGGTTGAAGCTGAAGATACTTTAGTGATGCTTAATTGTCCTTCGACGGGACCAAATATTGTATACACCACCATATTTAAGGAAAAGGATGAATTGGATGTAAGCGTTGAAGGTAAGAATTCAATTTGTATCCTATAATTCTTGTTATACATAAAATTATATTATTGAAAGGTGTTAGGTCCCAATGTGTTTGTAGAAGGGGGGTTGAATACAAACAATACCAAATAATCGAATTAAATGCGGAATAAAAATGTGAAACAAAATTCAAGTTAAATAAGAATATTATTAAACTTGAAAGGTGTTACAACAACTGTATCGATTACAAGGAATTAATCTCAAATTAATTATCACAAATCTAGAATAAATTCGACATGAACTTTTTCTATTTTTGCAATAAAAAGATTCAAATGCTAAACGCAATTTGAGATTAAGTTCTAGGGATTTTGATCCGCTAGATAGTTACACAAGAACAAGAGAATGATTTCTAGTTGATTGGATTTAACTTTACAAACTAGAAATTTGATCTTGAAATTAGCAGAGAAGATGGAATATTTGTTCTGCTTCTTTTTCTTTTTGTTCTCGGGTTCTGTTGTGTTGGATCTTGTTGTTGAATGGCTGCTTCTGTCTTTTTAATCAATCAACAGAATGGAATGAACTGGAATGACAATCCTGAGCTCAGCAAGACAATCCCAACAGCTAGCAAGACTTTCGGTAGGACTATCAAATGAACTAGCAAGACTATCAGAATGAACTAGCAAGACTATCCTCCTCCCAGTGTAACTTTCGGCAAGACAATTATTTGTACTAGCATGACTTTCGGTATGACTATCAATTGTCATACCGATTGTCATATTAGTACAATCAGATTGTCTTGTTGAATTTAAATAGATTTTAATCCAATTTAAATTCTGAAAATCCTTAATATTAATTCTGAATTAATTAATCAATTAATTCAATTAATCAATAAATTAATCTTTGCAGATATAATTTATTTTCTTAATTAAATTATATGACTTAATTAATTAATAGAGAATTAATACTAATCTTGAGCAGCAACCATTCTTCTGAAAATCTTCTGAAAATCACTGTCAATTATGAATCAATTCCACCACTTCAATGTTGACACTCGATGTACTGTCTGGTTCATGAGTGACTAACTTCCGTGACGTTTCTTCAAGCCTTGACCTTGATACTCTTGATTTTCTTCAGACTAAATCCTTGTAATTAATTGATACCCTGACGAGATCTCTGTCACTTGATTAAATCCACAATCTTAATTTATATCATTGAGGCATGATCAATTTCTTGAACTTCTTCCAGTGAATTAATTCCTCAAATCTGTAGATGAACCTTGTTTCTGAATCCTTTGACAGATGTTACTTTGCGAGATCTCTTTGACGGTAGATCCACTATTTACTTATTACATTCTTATTTAAGTTGAGTTAAATCCTCGAATATACAAATGGGCTATTATATATGCCTTACAATCTCCCCCTATTTGTTTGTTAGACAATAACACACAAATACCTAGAGGATAACTCAACTAACAAATAAGAAAAAGATATAAACAGAAATGCAAAGTAAATAGCAGAAAAGTTCTGGATAACATTTAACCTTTTCCAGATTCCAAATAGATGTTCCTCTAGACTGAACATATCTTCAAGTAGTTTCATCATCTTTTGTACAACCACATTTCCTTTTGAGAAGCACATATCTCTCTTGCTTCTCCCCCTATGAGAATTAACTGATTAAAGAAGATCATCTTCGTTTACCACCTCTCCCGTATAATAGGATCCGCAGATAAAAACCAATGGTACTCTCGTTTTGAAAACAGCTTCTTCCCTTACTAGAAAATTACCCTGTGTTTACCACCTCTCCCGTACAATAGGATCCGTAGTTATAAACAACAATGGTGTGGTGTAGTGTACATATGTAGGATCTTTTTTCTTCCTCCCTGCTATTTCTCCCCCTTAGTTGAGGAATCCTCCAAACTATTACTTAAGCTTTTATCTCCCCCTTAAAGAAGGAATGTATGCCATCGTCTGAAGGAGTTCTCATATTTCACTTGGTTGGAAAAGAAATAACAAGTGTTTCTCTTTCTTCCTCACTGTGAGTGTGTGATTCTGTTTAGTGTACCTCACATGTGTTTCACTCTTCTCTCCACTCGTGTTTACACTCATTCTCACAAGTGTATCACTCTTCTCTCATAGCTCCATAATCCAGCTGTACCTGCAAGGAAAATCACCTTAGCCATCCTTAAGGAGGTCACAGGTGGTGCAATGGGAGTTCGCAAATCCCCATCCTTGTTAAACTCGTCAGATGAATCTGAGTCATAATCTACAAGTTGCTAGTTTCCCTTTTAGGGTTCCAGATTTGAATTCTGGGAAGGTAAACAATGATCCAACGAATTTAGCATAAAGATCAAAGTTCCCTTCTAATGTCTGTGAAGACATTTCCTTGTTACTCATCAGGTAATATCTGAATCATTTTCAACAAGTTGCCCATCTGCGCCTATGTCAGATCCACTATCCGCAGATGCATCCAGGGGATTTAAGCCTGGGAAGGTAGACACTGACCACTGACATATGGCTTTTGGATCAGTATCCTCTCCTAACACCTGTAAAGGCAATTGGTCCATTAACGAACCTTGAACAATCGAATTTGACCTTAAAATGGTCGAAACTCTTGTTTCCGTCAACTCATCCTTTGTGTGTGTAACCTTTCCTTGTGCATCAAGAATTTTTTATATTTGAAGTGGTGACACTACATCGGATACCCTGGCCAACAAGCAAATTTCAATAGACGCACCCTGTTGAGAGAATGAATCTAGTAACTGTTTTTGTGCCTTTTCAGCCATTACATCTTTTTGAGAAGATGTATGGGAGCTAGCAGTTGTCTCGGTTTAAATACTACTCATCTATGTAGGAGACAGAGCTACTGGGTTGACTACAGAACCTTCCTTATGTGATGTACTAAGGCACTATCTCCCTCACGCTCATTCATACTACATTTAGTGGTAAGAGAGTGTTGGTTGGTTCTGTTTTTGTGTTTGTCTTTACAATCTGGGATAGATGTTGTGGGTTTTCAACCTCATGACTGTCAATGAAAGAAAGTCATTAGAGACTGAACCTGTATCACAGAACATATGGCAATAGAGAGATAAAATGTACTTAAGATATATAATGAATGAAAATTATACATTTAATCTTTTGAGAGAAATGATGTACAATAGTGATTTCAAAGGATTTTACATGAAATAAGAAATCACTAATGTAGAAAGAAGTTTGATTTTTTCCTAAAACTGTCTGCACATATAAAACAATATGTTTGTGCCTAGTGATAAGAGAGTTATAAATATGACGACTCTACTAGTTCATATAAAATTATAACTTCAGTTAGAGTGCCATACCATGTCCTTGACGATTGCTTGAGTAGTACACTAGTTCATACCAACCTGAAGTGAGACTGTGAAGAAGAGATTGCATAGTCCAATAGATCTGCAGCTGCAAAGTCCATGAACTGTGGTGCATTGACTTCCTCTTTTGACTCACCAACCAGGAGTACACTTGTACACATCTTACTAGAGTCCAATTCCAAGTGTAATGTGCAGCAGGTGCCTGATATGTCGTAATATTCTCAAGTCTCGTCACTGGTGCTATATGTTAGATACTGCTTCCTGATAATAACCTAGCACAATATACAAATTTTCAATGATAACATTCCCAGCTTGCAAACAGCCATATCCCTCAGATAAACCTTTGCTGTTATCTCCAAAGGTAACCAGGGGGCCAGCTTTCTCAATCCATATTTGATAGCAGGGCTCTATCTCCGGTCATATGTCTTGATGATCCACTTGTTAAGAATCCACACTACCGGTTACACCTGTATACTGCCCTGCACTTCAAATGGATTAGACCTTCTTCGGAACCCAAACTTGGTTGGGCCCGGCATACTTGTAGAATTGTCCTTTGTCAGGAATGGTCTCAACTTTCTCAATGACTGAACATTTGACCTTGTAAACAGCCTTAATAAATTTCTGTTTAGGCTTAGGCACAAATGTCTTCTTTCTAGCCTTAGAAGGACTAGCAGTCTTAGACCTATCATGCTTCTTATTATTCACATGCTGACGAAGAGTAGTCTTATCACTAGAACCATGCTTACCATTAAAATAAGCATACATCAGATTAAAAGCACAAGACATACAATTAGAAACACCACATGCTTTATGAGAGAGATTAACAACAGGCAAATTATGCATGGTTGACATGGCAGTTTTGTTATCCAACTCATGTGTGTCTAAGTTTGTCTCAGTTGCTTTCACAACTTTGACTGGAACTTTCGACACACTTGACTTGGAAACAACCTTCTCATTAGCATGATCTTCAGCACACATTTCTTCTTGAATAATAGAAGAGGTCGCATCAAATGGTTCAGCAATTGATGCTTTATAGAGGGGTTCATCAACACCCTTAAGCACATGTGGTACTTCCCTCCCTTTAGCACAGACATGAGGAGGGGAGTTTATGCCTAATTCTCCAATAGCAGCATTGTAATCATAACCTATTCCAGATGTTTGATTAACAGCTTGCTTACTGTAGAACTCTTTAGCCTTCGAACGAGAATTGAAGTAGGCTCTAACCTTAGTCTCAAGACCGGTGATCTTGTCTTTGAGAATAGTTTCGAGTTGTCTATAACAGTCAACTCTATTCTCTAGAAAAGATACTTGTTCTTTTAATTTATCTTGATTAATGTGCACAAGTCTTAATTCATTGACCTCTTTCTCAAGGTCTTTGATTTGTTGATTTAACAATTCATTATCACGACGAGCACAATCTAAGGAACCTCCTAGATGATAAAATAATTCAGCATCAATAAATTTTACCTCTTTTCTTGACGATGAGGTATTTGCATCACTAGCCATGAGAGCAAGATTCCCAACTTCTTCATCTTCACTGTCAGTATCATCCCAGCTTCTTCCCTTTGCTAGGTAAGCCCTTTCAGATTTACTCTTCTGATTAGAATCATAAGAGTTCTTCCTAAATTGTTTTGGCTTCCTGCATTCTGTGGCAAAGTGTCCCAACTCATTACAGTTGAAGCATCGAATGGTGCTTCGATCAACCATCCCTGTCTTGTACCCACCACTGTTGGTGTTAGAGGATGAAGATCCACCTTTCTGGAATCTGTTGTAGTTGGACTTGTACTTGAACTTGGGATTCCTTTTGAATCTGACATTTGAGAATCTCTTGACAATCAGGGCCATTGACTCATCCTCCAATTGCTCCAGTTCTTCCAAGGAATAAAAATCATCTCCTGATTCATTTGTAGTAGGAGGATCAAATTCTGCTACTATCACATTTTCTTCAACCTTGGAAGACTGTACCATTCTTTCTGACTATTGAGATTGTTGATGTTGTTGATCTTCAGCTACTAGAGCAGTAGACGTGCTGACCACTCTTCCTTTCCCGTAAACTTCCTTCTGCTGAATCTGCTCCAACTCATAAGTCTTTAACACACCATAGAGCCTTTCCAAAGAAATCTCACTCAGATCTCTTGCTTCTCTTATGGCAGTGATTCTATGTTCGAGATGAGTTGGCAGTGTTAAAAGGAACTTTTTGTTGACCTCCCTGATGGAATAGTATTTACCTTTAATGTTCAGGTTGTTGATCAATGCATTGTACCTCTCAAACACTTCAGTGATTCCTTCTCCTGGATTGGATTTAAAGTATTCATACTCAGAGGTTAGGATTTCTAACTTGTTCTCCCTAACTTCCTCTGTGCCTTCATTAATAACCTCAATAGTTTCCCAGATATGTTTGGAATCTTTATAATTCATCACATGTCTATTCATCAAGGGATCAAGGGAATCTACTAAAATTAATTGAAGGCTAGCATCCAGGGAGGCTTCTTCTTTTCTAGCAGGAGAAAAATCCTCAGGATTCTTTACATAAGTTCTAGCTTTGGTGATCACCACATCATTTTCTATTACCTCTGGTTCAATAACCATTGGAATTTTTGGACCCTTCTTTAACACTTCCAGATATTTGGGATTAGCAACTTGTAAAAACAATAGCATCTTCTTCTTCCACATGATATAATTTTCTTTATCAAATAGTGGAATTTAAACGGTTCCAACTTTTTGTGAAGTCATTATGAATTTTTGAATAAATAAAAATTCAAGGAGTGAAAGAAACACAAAAGTCTAGGATCTTGATTTGTTCATTAATCAGAAGGCTCTGATACCAATTGTTAGGTCCCAATGTGTTTGTAGAAGGGGGGTTGAATACAAACAATACCAAATAATTGAATTAAATGCGGAATAAAAATGTGAAACAAAATTCAAGTTAAATAAGAATATTATTAAACTTGAAAGGTGTTACAACAACTGTATCGATTACAAGGAATTAATCTCAAATTAATTATCACAAATCTAGAATAAATTCGACATGAACTTTTTCTATTTTTGCAATAAAAAGATTCAAATGCTAAACGCAATTTGAGATTAAGTTCTAGGGATTTTGATCCGCTAGATAGGTACACAAGAATAAGAGAATGATTTCTAGTTGATTGGATTTAACTTTACAAACTAGAAATTTGATCTTGAAATTAGCAGAGAGGATGAAATATTTGTTCTTCTTTTTTTTCTTTTTGTTCTCGGGTTCTGTTGTGTTGGATCTTGTTGTTGAATGGTTGCTTCTGTCTTTTTAATCAATCAACAAAATAGAATGAACTGGAATGACAATCCTGAGCTCAGCAAGACAATCCCAACAGCTAGCAAGACTTTCGGTAGGACTATTAAATGAACTAGTAAGACTATCAGAATGAACTAGCAAGACTATCCTCCTCCCAGTGTAACTTTCGGCAATACAATTATTTGTACTAGCATGACTTTCGGTATGACTATCAATTGTCATACCGATTGTCATATTAGTACAATCAGATTGTCTTGTTGAATTTAAATAGATTTTAATCCAATTTAAATTCTGAAAATCCTTAATATTAATTCTGAATTAATTAATCAATTAATTCAATTAATCAATAAATTAATCTTTGCAGATATAATTTATTTTCTTAATTAAATTATATGACTTAATTAATTAATAGAGAATTAATACTAATCTTGAGCAGCAACTATTCTTCTGAAAATCTTCTGAAAATCACTGTCAATTATGAATCAATTCCACCACTTCAATGTTGACACTCGATGTACTGTCTGGTTCATGAATGACTAACTTCCGTGACGTTTCTTCAAGCCTTGACCTTGATACTCTTGATTTTCTTCAGACTAAATCCTTGTAATTAATTGATACCCTGACGAGATCTCTGTCACTTGATTAAATCCACAATCTTGATTTATATCATTGAGGCATGAACAATTTCTTGAACTTCTTCCAGTGAATTAATTCCTCAAATCTGTAGATGAACCTTGATTCTGAATCCTTTGACAGATGTTACTTTGCGAGATCTCTTTGATGGTAGATCCACTATTTACTTATTACATTCTTATTTAAGTTGAGTTAAATCCTCGAATATACAAATGGGCTATTATATATGCCTTACAATTGATACCAAAATAGCAGGGAGGAAGAAAAAAGATCCTACATATGTACACTATACCACACCATTGTTGTTTGTAACTACGGGTCCTATTGTACGGGAGAGGTGGTAAACACAAGGTAATTTTCTAGTAAGGGAAGAAGCTGTTTTCAAAATGAGAGTACCATTGGTTTTTATCTGCGGATCCTATTATACGGGAGAGGTGGTAAACGAAGGTGATCTTCTTTAATCAGTTGATTCTCATAGGGGGAGAAGCAAGAGAGATATGTGCTTCTCAAAAGGAAATGTGGTTGTACAAAAGAAGATGAAACTACTTGAAGATATGTTCAGTCTAGAGGAACATCTATTTGGAATCTGGAAAAGGTTAAATGTTATCCAGAACTTTTCTGCTATTTACTTTACATTTCTGTTTATATCTTTTTCTTATTTGTTAGTTGAGTTATCCTCTAGGTATTTGTGTGTTATTGTCTAACAAACAAATAGGGGGAGATTGTAAGGCATATGTAATAGCCCATTTGTATATTCGAGGATTTAACTCAACTTAAATAAGAATGTAATAAGTAAATAGTGGATCTACCATCAAAGAGATCTCGCAAAGTAACATCTGTCAAAGGATTCAGAAACAAGGTTCATCTACAGATTTGAGGAATTAATTCACTGGAAGAAGTTCAAGAAATTAATCATGCCTCAATGATATAAATCAAGATTGTG
Source organism: Apium graveolens (assembly GCF_009905375.1). Lineage (NCBI taxonomy): Eukaryota > Viridiplantae > Streptophyta > Magnoliopsida > Apiales > Apiaceae > Apium > Apium graveolens. Next base: position 67,780 of record NW_027421544.1, read on the forward strand.
GATTTAATCAAGTGACAGAGATCTCGTCAGGGTATCAATTAATTACAAGGATTTAGTCTGAAGAAAATCAAGAGTATCAAGGTCAAGGCTTGAAGAAACGTCACGGAAGTTAGTCACTCATGAACCAGACAGTACATCGAGTGTCAACATTGAAGTGGTGGAATTGATTCATAATTGACAGTGATTTTCAGAAGATTTTCAGAAGAATGGTTGCTGCTCAAGATTAGTATTAATTCTCTATTAATTAATTAAGTCATATAATTTAATTAAGAAAATAAATTATATCTGTAAAGATTAATTTATTGATTAATTAATTCAGAATTAATATTAAGGATTTTCAGAATTTAAATTGGATTAAAATCTATTTAAATTCAACAAGACAATCTGATTATACTAATATGACAATCGGTATGACAATTGATAGTCATACCGAAAGTCATGCTAGTACAAATAATTGTCTTGCCGAAAGTTACACTGGGAGGAGGATAGTCTTGCTAGTTCATTCTGATAGTCTTGCTAGTTCATTTGATAGTCCTACCGAAAGTCTTGCTAGCTGTTGGGATTGTCTTGCTGAGCTCAGGATTGTCATTCCAGTTCATTCCATTCTGTTGATTGATTAAAAAGACAGAAGCAGCCATTCAACAACAAGATCCAACACAACTGAACCCGAGAACAAAAAGAAAAAGAAGCAGAACAAATATTTCATCTTCTCTGCTAATTTCAAGATCAAATTTCTAGTTTGTAAAGTTAAATCCAATCAACTAGAAATCATTCTCTTGTTCTTGTGTAACTATCTAGCGGATCAAAATCCCTAGAACTTAATCTCAAATTGCGTTTAGCATTTGAATCTTTTTATTGCAAAATTAGAAAAAGTTCATGTCGAATTTATTCTAGATTTGTGATAATTAATTTGAGATTAATTCCTTGTAATCGATACAGTTGTTGTAACACCTTTCAAGTTTAATAATATTCTTTTTTAACTTGAATTTTGTTTCACATTTTTATTCCGTATTTAATTCGATTATTTGGTATTATTTATATTCAACCCCCCTTCTACAAATACATTGGGACCTAACAAAAGGGTAGTTTTAAAACAAAAATTCAGTAGAGCAGAACGTGTACAATTGAGTGCTTTAAATTAATGCAACTAAACTATTCTCTTAATACAAAATAGGTGTGGCAGAATCCATTTTTAAAGCTCTAAAACTTAACTATGAGTCCATGACAACAGTAGTTACTTTCATCCACGATTATGAGATAAAACTCTTAACATACAAGAGCTATTTACCTAGTTCAGCAGCCTTCATTGCAGCAATTTTAGCAGCATCCCTGATCTGGAATAACTTTACCATCATACGTCAGAACTTGCTGTGAAGTCAAATGCTCCTTTTCATTTCTTATAGTTGTAAGTTTAAAAGAAGTTTACCTAAATTAAGCTTGGATAAGCATATTAGAGATATAGCTTCAGATCATAGCAATATATAATATCCAAAGATAGTTATCCAAAACATAAAAAATTATGATTCAGATGCTGCTAAAAGAAGGATCAAGAATGAGTGCATAAAACACCAGACCAAACCATGTTTTCCTTGGTCCTTGCTTCCATCAAAGCTATATAGCTTCGGTTTCTTTTCATAACTTCCGCTGCTAAAAGAAGTTCTACGTTCAGACCTCTCTGCCACTTCCCTCTTTTCTTGCTTAAAGTGCCTCTGGCGATCTGATTCTTTATTTTCACCTCCGGAAGCCCCTGAACTATCCCTTCGTGAAGTTGAATTGTGGCGTCTTTCAAAGTCCTATTTATCATCACGTTCATGTTTCGTTCCTCTGTGTTTATCAAGTTCTCCGGACTTCACTCCACTGTTTAAGTTGGTCTGCCTATTACCAGACCCAACTTTGTCAGGTGATGATCCCCAATCTTTATTATTCTGATACTCAACAGGTGAAGATTCTCCATATGTATCCCTGCTTCTGTAGCCAGAATTGTTGGTAGAAATTAGGGACATTAGCCACTTACTGATTAGTTTCATGTTTTTTTCATTAGAATTCACAATGATATAAATGAAAGTGCTGCTTCTGTTCAGTCTTATAATCTCAGTTGTTCTTATTCTTCCATCGTTTGTATAGGAAAAAATTTAATATAAATAGATCTTATATTTAACTAATTTTTTATTATAAAATATTTCTACAGTGTGATGAATTTTGAAAGGTATAAAAATAAGACCGACATTAATATAAAAATTAAATGAAAGATAAATAATATTTTTTAAACTAAATTTATATATGTTAAGAAATTTACGATTGCGAACCACAGGCGATTTAGGACGCTTCACTGGAATTTTTTTTGGAATTCCACAATCAAGATCCAAGTTCCTGGTAGTGTATTATGCAGTAGGGCGTGTTTGGAAAATTAGTTGATTTGTTGTTACATAGTTAGTCTGCTGTTAATGTTGTTCTAATGTCGGCTTCATGTTTTTGCTTTAATAATACTACCGAGGTAGATTGATGATACTGAATATTCTCTTGCAGTTCTTTATGGTGAGCCTTCTATCTTTATTTTGTGACATGTCATTCTCTGTTTTTGGCTTATATTGGTACGATGTTAAATATCCAGACTTGCCATTTTTCCTGAAAAATGTAATTATATACTGTTAGACTACAATGAGATTCAAAAGAAACCAAGATACTGGGAAAATTGAAAGGTAAAATCTTATTAGAAATCATAGTAGCATTAGGAAGACCATGACATTGTTAGGCAAGAACCACATATCTTGCCAGTTCTATCAGTATCATGAAGTCCCGAGTGTTAAGCTTCGTCTAAAGGTGAAAGACAATACATGAAATTCTATCTTTTGAAAAAGACTCCGTTAACTTACTCATTACTCTGTTAATATTATTAAATTTAACAAAAAACATGTATATACTAAAATTTATTAAACACGGAAACAAAAGACATATAATCTTCATAAGTGTAGGTGCTACCACTAAATCTATAATTGTAGTAGTTTATAAGAGGTGGATAGTTTTAACATTCCTGTATTTGCAGCTGATAAATATGAGAGGTCATTCTTCAAGATTGTAACTATTCCGCTACTTAATGAAGGATGTATGGTACGTCAGTTCATATATGTCCTGTAAAAAAAGAAATGTTAGTTTGATATAGAAGATATTGGACAATAAATATTAAATAATCACATGTAAAAAATGATTTCATTGATGACTTTTTTTGGACAACAGGTTGTTCCAAAATTGAGTAAGGATGCTTATGGAGATAATCTAAAGCTAAAGAATGAAATAGATGTCTTTGGTAAGCGGTGGTATATTTTCTACAATTATCAAGGAGGTTATTTCAGTAACCTCGGAGGATTGCTAAAATGCTTTGGAGTGATTGTTAATGAAATAATTGTTTTTATATTTGATGAGAATAGAGTGATGAATGCTAGAATATATCAAACTGATGGGAAAGAGATTGATTATATCAGTCGTGAATCTGGTGAGGCACCTAAAAAAACAGTTAACTAGATTTGGAGTGGGACTTGGAAAGAAAATGGTATAAATGAAACATTTAAATACTTAGAAAGTACATACTACAAATTATGTGGTTAAGTTATGGATATATGTTTAACTTATATAACTAAATTATTTTTGCAGAGGCAGAATATATGGATAAGGCAGATACATCAGAATTGCCGTGGCAGGGTGCGAATACTCATATTGATCTAACATCTGATGGTGAAGGTAATATAGCATTTAGTTTAATATTCTCTCGAGTAACCCAATAATATTGTCTTTACAGTAGAGATCGCTTATATCGAACGACTGGTGAGTAGATAAATAAATTAGACTGCTAGATTTGTTGTCTGACTTAGACATAAAGTGTTATAAGTGAACCATAACAAAAATCCTAATACAGAGTATATAATATCTTGTTAAAATATGGATAATGATATACTTGCATTAATGAAACTTATTTTTCATAATCAACACGCTCCGATAAAGCAAAAATATTAGAATGGGCAATGCAGAATGAGATATATTATATTAATCAAACAACTGATGCTGAAGGTAATATATTGAGTTCATTTTAATTCAAGTACAAACACATTGGATCCTTACTGTAATAATAGGAAACAAAAATACAAAATAGGAAATGGAGGTGAGCTTGGGCAGGCAAACATAGCTTTGGAAGATAAGTTTATGGAAGTTGATGATCAAGAAATGGAGGTGATTCAATTCCAAATCAAGTTAAAGCCATGCAATCTTGACTGAACCACACATGGAGTTGTACATGTTTTATCCATCTCTCTATTTGTATCACTGTAACATTACATTAATAATGTATTAATTTAATTCTCACCCGGGTACAGTATATTCCTAAAGAAGTTGCTCCTCGCGGTCGTAACTGGATATCTAGTGAACAAGTTAATCTTGTGACTGAAAATGGTTCTTGGATAGTTACAATTCTGGTTTCAAATGGTAGGGGTAGATTCTCGGCCGGTTGGAACGCTTTCGTCAGAGACAACAAACTTAAGGGATCTAAGCCTTTACTGTTCACGCTAATCGAGAACAATGAAGAAATATCTTTCTCCGTTGAATGATAGATTACAAAACTATTTGCTTATTCATCAATGTTATAACTAAAACAAATTTTAAAATGACAATCCTTGTAAGAACCTATGTCCTCTACTTGTAGTCCTCATTGGCACAGTTGAACCAGTTCTTTTTATTAACATTAGTAGTTAATTATTATCAAATTCTTATTTATTTTCGAAATGTGGTGAACCAAACTTCAGATCAAAATATAATGGGAGATTGTCATCACTTTAAACTATAATATGAGACTGTAAAAACTCCAAAACAATAATGATGGTCATTTTGGAATGAACTTCATGACATCTTTAAAACAACATCCATGTGATACTAATACAAGTTTGTATATCTGGTATAGTTTCGTAAATAAGTTAATAGATTCATTAAAAATTATAAAACTTATATGTTGGACATTTAACTATTTATTCATAAGAACAATGGATACCTTAGTGCTATCAAAATTTAGGATTATATTGATAAGTTATAATATTTAGAAAACTTATACTTTTTTCTTCTAACAACTTAAAAAAATATTGGTTAACACTTAAATTCACTTAAAAATAAATATATAATAAAAAACAATCTCTACAACTCAAAGAAAATAAAATTGAACCATAGTTTTAAAGTAACTAGAAATCAGAATATTTAAACAAACATTGAGTTTGACAACCTGGAACCTAAGGAAACTTCAAAATACAATACTACTACAAATATATCCTACTAAAGCAAAACTAAAAAACACAAATCATGAAGAATGCATCCCCTGCATATATAACCATCCACAACCACATTCATCATCTACTTCTCCTTCAAAAAATATAATATACGCACCATTAAAGATATGATAAAATTCATTAAAAAACCATATGACTTAAGATTGTAAATGTGAAATAAACACAGAATAAAGAGAGAACTAACCACTTTTATTTTCTTAGAACATGACTTAGCTGAGCCTGGAGTGTAACCATTGTCAGATATCTCCACCACATCAGTCTGACAAATGCAAATACATGGATTAGACTTGAAAACAATCTCAAAGACATAAAATCATTCTAAATCTGATAAACAAACTGCAAAGATGCTTAATATAAGGTGTCATATGCATTGCGGTTAAATACTTAAAAAAACCTAGTAAATAATTAAGGTACATTAACTTACATCCCCATATTTTGAGATATCAACTATATTCAAAGTACTTGCAGATGTGGATGAACTTGCAGAATCAGAGTCATAGGCATCAGTTACATAGAAAACTGTATTGTTTAGAAGAATATTATCATCGTTAAGCTCAATTTTAACAGTAATCTCCTTCCCTACAAAACCTTTTATGTGAGGAGGATATGTTGCTGGATCCTGCACAAAATTGAATTAATTTGAACATGTAGTTTAAAAGAAAATTGAACATTTTTACTCAATTTAAAAAATCAGGAAATAAATAGAATATGAAACAGCTAACCGACCGCAAATCCCTCTGCAATTAGCTTTGTTGCTATTTTCCCTGCCAGACGCTTAGCAGCACGATCAAGTAAAACCAAATTAAAAGCTTATGTGGAATCTTCTACCAGCAAAACAATTCTGAACCCGGATTGTTATATACATATAATTATTCACATTATTAACCATGTTCAATTTCTTTTTAAAATGTGTAGTCACTGAATGTAATACTTTTTCTGCCGTACCGGATAGTTCTTGTTGCACTTGCAGCATTTATATTTACCCTCAAACTTGGTAATTTCTACAAAGCAATCATTTCTGTTGCAACTAAGATACCACCAACCATCGTTTTCCTCGACATTCTTAACTTTAACTTTACAGAGGAAAATCATCTAAAAAATTAAAAGGAGTATAAATTAATTTACTATATATATTAATACGGTTTATTGTATACATAAGAACAATTTGAAAATTACCTTAAGATAGACAATGGCAGTCTTCTCACTAAGCTCCTTGAGAGTTATGGTCTCAATCAGTGGTGTGTGTGAGACTTCAGACAGAGATGCTAATGACATTGGGATATCTGAAGGAACATATCCTTCTTCCCGAAGCCTGAAATAAAAAAACAAGCCACAATATACTTCAACATCATAATCATAATAACAACAAACGAACATGGTTAAAATATTTTAATGATTTCCTGATAAAAAAAACCTTTACCTTATCTCATGAACAACATCAAAATCCAGATTAAGATAAATTTTTGAAGCAGGAACAGTGCTGATTTGAACAGATGCTACAAAAAAATAACTATGAGAAAAAAAAGAAACATGGTTATAAACTATATTCCCCTAAAAAATAAATTAACTTGTCATCTGAAGTAGTACTTACTGTGAAAAATCTTGAGTTTTGTTGTTGTCATAATAACAATTATTGGCTCATCTTTTGAAATCTCGTTATAACGTGCTTCCATTGCAACTGCAAGGTTTGCCCAAACAGTGACCTTGGCTGAATGTCTGTACATTTAAAAAATGGTAGAAAGTTTTAATAGAAACCATAATAAAATTTATCAATCTCAACAACTACTGAGCTGTTTGGGTATAATAAATCATAAAATACCTCCCATCAGTTAGCCTAAAATGGACAATGTCGCGCTGACCAAATTTGGTTGAAATTTTTGAAAGGCTTTCATAATCCTCTACAACGCCAATAATATCTACAAAAAAAATTAATGCAAACATTAAGTGATCGAGATATGGTAAAAAATAAACTAAATTGAGTTTCAGTACTGTTAACCAGTGCCATATTCTGGATACTCTGCATCCCCATTAGCTTTGGAAATACCAAATAATTGGCTCATATCGACAAACTCAAATTTGTGAGGAGATATCATGTCATCATCATTGACGGGTTCAACGGTTGTGGAAGGAGAAAAGTTAATCAGATACTTAGATGAAACTGGTTTCAGAGTTCCCAACGCCTGTTTAGTGTAAAAGTTTAAAAGAATGTATACACCTCCCTCCTTTATCTTATGAGCATGGATATTCCAGTAATCAGCATAAATATAAACATGAATATGACAGTCCTATACAAAATAATACTCAAAGATAAACATTGATTCATGTGATGAAAAACAAATAAATAAGGAAATCAAAAAACATGAACACAATTATATTTCAATAATATAAAACATAATAAAAAAGATTAAGTAACAAGACATTATCATCCAGCAAGATTAGATTGTATCCTTTAATGGCATCTGCTGCGGATGCTGAGTTCGAAATTGAAGGCCACATCCTTGTTACTCTTGCTTTTATTTTCCAGTTCGTTCTTGAACAATCGAGAGAAGAAAGCTGATCAAACATCATAGCTATAAAACTGAAAGTAAAGATGTTAGCTATAATGATACAACAATTGAATATATAGATGATAGATGATACATGATACTAAATATGAAAACAATATAGGCTACCTCAATGAGGAGGTTACTCTGAAAACAAAAGTGGACAAATAAATGCGGGTGGTGGGGGGTAAACTTTGTTAAACTGTCATGTTGTGTCAACTTTGTTAAACATATAAAAAACGTGGGAGCTAATTATGCTTATCGGACACTTAGTAACTAAAAAGATATTAAAAAGTAATTACAATGTAAAAATATAATAATCAATATAATCTATAATATAATTTTTTCAAAAACAAATTTGTTAAGAATTTTATTTAGAATAATACAACATAAATATTTTATACTGCCAAAATAAAAAGTTTAAAAAGTGAAAAATTATGTCATTCGCCTTGGTCTGAAAAATTAAACATATACAAAAATCTCATTAACAAATTAACAAATATCTTAGTATAAAGAAGGGTATTTATTTTTGAAAAGCAGCGACACCTATGTGAAAATGAAAAAAAAATGGGACAAACAGATTCGTGACATTCTATGGATGATCATAAATTTAATAACATTTATTTCTCTACAAAAATTTCAAAATTTCATAATCTAATGTTATTATGAAAAAATAATGAATTTAAGACAAACAATTTCGTAAAATTTATAATCTACGTATAGATATTAAAATTTACAAAATAAATTAAAAGATTATATTTTAGTGTATTACAACACCAAAAACTGTAAATATAAACACGTACTGGAAAAAAGAAATTCGTGGGAGTAAATTATTCTCATCGGACAATCATTTTATAATCAATATGCCTTTACATTTTCTAAATTAACTAATGATATTTTAATGTATTATAATTCCCAACAATAAAAATATAAATACGAACTTGAAAAGACAGTTTACTGAGTTATTTATACATATTTTTAAAAGGAACATACAGATAGAGTTATGTGTACTATAAATTTATTTTTTAAACTATGCTAACACATTCGAAAAAATCTTACGATATTCAATATTTTCTCTTCAACTACTAAAAATTGTGGCCAAGCTATAAGGCTACCGAAAATTGTTTTTATATAAATAAACAAACGTAAAAAATACTTTAAGACTAAAAAAAAAACTTTTAAGAAGCAGCAACACGTTCAATGACTTAAACGCCTTTAATTTATTAATACACAGATTAAGGTATAATATTGAACCATTGTCGTTATTGTTATCGTGAAAATAGACAAACAAAAATAAAAGCACTTCCGAAAACATCAACATCCCAACATAGGTACATTTATACTTCGAATATATAAATATATTGAGTGCGAAAGTAATCAATGTGCCGCCAAATATCCACTACGAATAAAATTAACAACTGAAAATATTTACAAATAAAATTAGAACAACACATTATAGTTAATTCTGTTCCGGTTAAATAAAAAAATCGAAAACCGTATAATTAAGTATCTCACCTTTTTCTCAAAAGTAGATCCAAGGATGATTACCTTTTTAAACAAATATTTTGTAGAAAGGAAGTCTACTACTTTAAAAAGCAACTTCAATCATGTGATAATAAAAAAAATAAGCGAATCAGAATGATGACATTTTAAGGATGACAAAAATGTAGAACATATATAAAAATATTTGATCCACGATTGAGTCCCCTATAGATTATTAATCCATATATACAAACTGGGTAACATCGAAATACAAAATTGAGCTAATAATAAAAAAAGGTCTCTTCTCATGATAAAAGACAAAAAATATAAACCGGATTCCGAACACATCAACATAAATAAGAAACATAAATATAAAAATAAATTCGAACTTGAAAAGACAGTTTACTGAGTTATTTAGACAAATTTTAAAAAGAAACAAACCGTATACCTTTATTTTTAAAACTATGCTAACACATTCGAAATTTTTTTACAATATTGAATATTTTCTCTTCGACTTATAAAATTTTTGGCAAAATTATAAGGCTACCAAAAATTGTTCATATAAAAATAAAAAAATAAAAAAATTACCTTAAGACTTTAAAACAAACTTTTAAGCAGGAGCAACATGTTGAATGTCTTAAACGCCTCTAATTTATTAATCCATAAATAAGAACATCTTAATGTTGAAACTCAAAATTGCGCTAATAAGAAAAAAAAAGATCTCATCTCGAGAAAAGAGACAAATAAAAATAAAAAAAATTCCTAACACTACACAATCCAAAAATAAATACATTTTTTCTTCTGAAATAAAATTATCATGAATCCGGAATTTATTACTGTGCCGCTAAATATCCACTGTGAATCAACCTAAAAATGAAAATATTTGTTTGAATAAGTTAGAACAATAATGTATAATAATTTAGGAATGCCAAAATAAAATATAGTGAACTGCATAATAAATTATCTCACCTTTGTCTAAAAAAATAAACTTGAGGATAATTACTGTTAACAAATATCTTAGTTGAAGGAAGGCTGCTAATTTGAAAAGAACCTGTACTTACATAAAAATGAAACATTAAGTTTATGGTAATCATGATATTCTTTAATCTTTCCATATGTAAACGATTATTTTATATCAGTCAATCAAACTAATTATCGAACAATTATACCTTTAACAAAAATGACCTTTGTAGACGTTAATATAACAATTTTTGGATGCATTCCTTCATACAACGCCTCAAAATTCTCCGGGAATGGTCCCCATAATGAAACGCGATGTGTAATCCCACTTAAACCAAATTATAAAATGGTACATATAGTAGATTGAATATCTCTAAATTCAACCACTACCCAAGTAATATGGTGCAATTATGGATAAATTGTAAAAACAATCTACATTATTTCAATAAAATAAGAAATTAAAAAAAAATTCAGAACACATAATTACCTCCCATCTGTTAAGCTGAAATGAATAATATCCCTTGGACCATATTTAGTCATGATATTATAAGGCTGCTCCAAATTCTCGACAACTCCAACACAATCTGTAAGAATATATATCAACATAATGTTAATTTAATTAATATCTATACGGCAACTGCATGTAAACATTACCTATGGAGTATTGAGGCAACTGATTGTCATAAAAAACATTGGATTATCCTTGAATTGGTGAAGAGGTATTAATTCATATTTTGGGTCAGGGATTGTGCCATCATCGTGAGGGTCTAGAACAACAACAGTAGCTGGAATGAAGGTGATAACATTTGTGGAACGCACAGGCCTTAAAATACCAGTTGATGCGGAAACCTGGAAATTTGATATGACATAGCATCCACCAGTATTTATAACCCCACCAAACTGATATCAAATTGCAGGACTGACAACTGCATGAATTAGATTATCCTGACATAAATAAAATGATTATTAATGTAAATGCACAATACAATAATATGTACATGTACAAAGTAAACACGCAATAAAATAAGAGCAACATATAAATACACAACACATCAGAAATGGAATTCTACTTATAATTTTAATATCATAAAATTATATGACATGTAATCCGAAAAATATACCTCACAGTCTAATAGAATACGGTTGTGTCGCCTTAAAACACCTTCGTTAGTAGTCGACAACCACATTCGCGTAACACGGACATTTACTGTCCAATCATTCCTACTATCATTTAACTCCGCTAAGTGGGTATACATAGCCATGACTCCTAAAAGCTGAATAAAATAAAACTAAATTAGTAATCAAATCCAAAGTGATCTCTTGATATATAATTTATTATAAAAGGATCACATCAATGGATATTGACATTGTATTTATAATTATACTTATACCTGTATGTTCAAACACTTACAAAAAACAAAACTTAGATGATAAAAAAATAAATGTGATGATATATATTTATAGGCCAAATGAGGCTATATTAACGGTTCTTATGCAAACAGAAGGAAGAAAACTTCAAATCATGTAGACTGAGTACACTTTGATACTATTTTGTGAATATAAATGTGCATTTCACCACAACTTCTAACAGAATGATAACTACATATATAACCAAAACACCATGGTTTAAGGGGATATGAGAATTGACTGAAAAACATACTTGATCCTTGTGGTATGAAGTCTGAGAGAAATAACATGATACTTTAGTTTTATATACATTTGACATTGTTAATATACATACATATATATCTCCTCAATAGATATGTGGCAGATTACCAAATAACAATCAATAAAATTCAAGGCAAATAAAATGTATCAGAAAATAAGTGCTACACTACATCCGAAAAAAGAATATAAGGACAAAATTTTCAAAATTAAAAAATCAAAAATTAAGGTATTATGTTCACAACACAGGATAACTAATTTCATTTAAACACTAATATTAAATAATATTCATATGAAAAAGTATAGTAGTACAAACATATGAAATGCACAACTACAACTAAAATATGACTATGTGTTATCTCCGACTGGTAAATTATAGAAAACCTCCTCAAACACAACGTTGGCAGTTACATTTATTGAACCTCCATGATCACTATCTACCATTATGTGCAGAACTGAAGGCGATGTAACTCTTGATACAGGAACATATAGCTGGCCATAGGTGAACACAGATTGTGGCAAATACAATCCAACTTTATTCAATGACTGGCCCTGACTTTTGTTTATAGTCATTGCAAAACAGAGTTGTACTGGAAATTGAACTCTTTTGAATTCAAACGGCCATTTAGTGTCTGTCGGATCCATTTCTATTCGGGGAATAATATGAGTACTACCAACCTCAGAGCCAGTGAGAATATCACATATAATACTATTTGGAAAGAATTTTCTCACAATCATCCTTGTTCCATTGCAAAGTCCCATAAGCTGATTCAGGTTCCTCATCAGCATTATAACACTGCCTACCTTAATTTTTAAATCATGTTTTGGGAGATATGGCATGTTGATGGAGTTTAAGTATTCAACAGGAAAAGCAGAACTGAAGTCATTGTCATGGCCATCATTATCGCTCAGGGAATCCTGACTATAGTATGTGTGTGTGTCACCAGGAATAAGATCAAGAATGTAAGAATTTATATCGCTAATAATGGCATTTGTTGGAGTGAGAATAGATTGTTCCCTCAAATATTCAGGATTCTTTAGGTTCTGAAAAATATCTGGATATATGACATCAACCACATCCTTTATTGGTTTCTCCATAGATTTAATAAGAAATTTCTTAGGAATGACAACATCTGAATCAGTATTTGCATCATTGGGTTGTACACTCGGTAATGTACCATTTCCAACAGAGAGAACCCACTTGCTAAATTCTTCAATTTCTTTTCTTTCCTCAGCAGATCTTCCAGATGTGAGGCGCATGTTTTTCTCAAGTTGAAAAACTTTACAATAATCCCAAAGTTTTGAACTGTTCAGAGATGCACCAACAACTTGAGCTCTACTTGCCTTCAGAATGACTGGAAAAACTTGGCGGAAATCACCGCCAAACACAACAGTAATTTCACCAAACAGAACACCTGCTCTAGACGGATCAACAAAAGACATTATATCTCTCAGATTGTGATCAACACTTTCAAATGAGTGTCGATGCTGCATTGGCGCTTTATCCCATATAATCAAACTCGTCTGCTTCAGTAATTCACAAAGGTCTGTCCCGTGTTTTATTCCAGCAACTGAATATTGATCTAACTTCAATGGAATATGAAACCCGGAGTGAGCAGTTCTTCCACCAGGAAACAACGTAGCAGCTATACCGGAAGATGCTACAGGCAGTACAATCTTACCTTCACTATGAAGCTTGCAACACAACGTATTCCAGAGAAATGTTTCCCACATCCTCCTGAACCGTAAACAAAAGAAACCCACCTTTTGAGTTGTCAATGCTGTCCATGACAGAGTTGTATACATGAAGTTGTTCTTTGTTTAGATTATAGTGCAACTTATCATGCTGCTCAGACATCTGTAATATGTCGTAGTCAAATTCTTCAGTAATTAGCCTATTCTCTAATATATGCAAAAAACTATCTTCAGGAAATGGCAGAGTGGAGAAATCCCTTAGACTTTTACCAACATCGTTAAAAAGGTTCTCAATTGCTGTAAAAAATAAGTATAAAAATCATCTTTTAATTGTCCTCATAGTTTATAAGATTTATGAGAATAATTACTTACATTGTGTTGGATAAATTAAAAGGTAAAAATCTGCAAATATATGTATTTATGGACAGCTTAATAAAATATGAAACATAATGTATACAACATATGTCAAATGACAGACACAGATAAAGTACTATACATATAGGAGAGCTAAGATGTTGCATTTTGTTCAATGTGTGGTATCTTAAGCTTATAAAATTATACTTGATTAATATCTATTAATGACATACATAATGGACTGACTGGAACCTATAATGAGAAAGGTTGTTGTTGTCAATTTAACTGACCTGCTAATGTGAAGTTCTTAATATCAGAGTCTGCTAGCTGCATATTTGTATTGCTTGTTAAGCGCCGTCTGTTGTATAAGACATCATCTGACATGGACTTCCAATGTTGTTCCCATAGCTTCAATGGATCAGCCACCTGATTATTCGAAAAAATAAAGACAAACAACTGTCTAAGCTGTTGTGGCATAGCATGAACAACATTCTCAGACATGGCGACATGCCATTGTTTATCATCCTTTAGAAGACCAAGAGCATCGCAGGCCTCCTTAAAAGTATTGTAAACAAATCCATTCACAGTTCTTAAATCCTTGTAAGAAGTGGCACCTCGGTTATGCATGAGTATCATTCTGAGGAAAAATGTTTCTCCAGAAGGTGCATGCACGTTTGTTAATCGGCCAAACACAGTTCCACGCTCACGAACCTTCCATCTAGCTTGGTCGCCTTTCCATGTGAAATGCTGAGGAAACTGATGATATGTAAATTACATAGCCTCTGTAAATGTTTTATTTGCTTCAAAACAGGCTTCAAGCTTGCTATGTCTAATTTTAGCCTTTTGTGCCACATTTTTAAGATTGTCATTATGCTTGAAAGATACATTCTTCTCTCCTTCACAGTGCACTGGTAAACGCTCCACCGTCGGAAACCGATGATGAATGTTAAAACCTAAAAGAAGCCAAGCAGCTTCTAACGCACATATATAACGACCATCAAGAAAGTTTTTAATCTCATCTACAAACTTAGGCTTCAAAGTATAAGTACTTGCACCACTAACTTGCTGCTTTCTTCGCAAAATCATGGTAGTTGTGTCATAGCCTTTTAAACAATATTTAAATAGATACTTCAAAGATCTTGAGCTGTTGCATACCTCTAGATTAATATGACACTTAAAGCGAATTAATAAATCCCTGTTGTAAGGTACAACAAATTGATTTTCCAGTTTGATCCCCTTTTTAACAACACATCTACCCGTTCTCCGTCTACGGTAAACTGGAAACCTACAATCATCGAAAAAAGTATTTGCATTATACCTGGATGTAATTAGATAAAACGATATTAAGATAAAGATGCTAAATGAGGAAATTATTTTATAATTATGCAAAAATCTTTAACATACCATGTATGATTGACTACAGTCTTACCTTTTGGGGAAGTGTCGACCACAATTTCCTTTTACCATACACGGGGAGTAAGTAAAGTCTTTCCCACATGGGCCGTGAATCATGTGTTTCCGAACAACATGAAAACCAATAGGATCATCTTTCTCATCTTGGATATCAGCAGATATCAACTTATCAATATCATACACATTTTTAGGCCTATCCCTAGAATCCAACCAAATCAACATATGGCAATGAGGAAGCCCATGTTTCTGGAATTCGATTACGTGCATAACTACCATAAAATATAATATATGCAATAATATTATGCAACAACAAATGGCATTAAACTATTTATGAGAGCACAACGAAATATATCGAAAAAATATTAAACTTTAAAGCAACGGAAAAGGAATGTTACCTCCTATGCATTTACCAAAATAGTTTTTATTCTTAATTAAATCCAAAAGCTGATCAAGTTTAAGCTTGAAGACTCTTGCTATGACATCAGGTTTGTCTGCAACATCTACTCTAGGAAATAATTGCATCATGCTTTTAATCTCAGACCATTGTGTGTTGCAAGTCATTTTCAGAAATAGTAATGGATGTCCAATGCTCCGACATATAGCCAATGAATCTTTAAAATACTGGTTCATGTACCTCTGAGATCCGGTATGTGTAGCGGGAAGAATCATATTTTTGCCTTTGTTGCAAGTATTGGTATCACCTTTCGCAACCGAATCTCGAATGGACTTATATAGATCCGATCGAATAACATTTTGGTGTCCTCTTATCCAGTCCAATCAGTATTGCTCAACTGCAGCAGAAGCATCTACAATAAATTATTGCCACAATCTGCCACCCAAATGAAGATTCATACCTGACAAAATAATACCCCAATGGATAAACAATTAATTCTTGTATTGAAACAATTAAAAAAACACGTATTAAAATGTTTTACCTTCATCCGGTCGTACCATCAACTTATAAGCATAATACCCCCTCATGATAACTGTAGATCTGTGCGTCACTTCATCGGGACGCTGATCCAAATTAACATGTATATCATCCTTTTGCTTCTTGTTATGCAAAGGGATATTAAGGTGAAATCCATCGTCACCATAGGGAAATAACAACGGATACTGTAGTTGCATATAGTGCTTACATATTTCAAAAACTCTTTTCAAAAATCTTTCTTTTGTTTGAACTACTATATCACGGAATGGGCATGTATCATCATTATCACCAACAATCAAAACAGCAACCTCATTTGATGGACCAACTTGATTAGGTCTTCCAGAGGCGGATTTGGATGAAACCAACAAAAGGCTGAAATCGTCAGTTTCAGAAAGGTTCAAGCGATCACGTGCGTAACGGAAACCTTCAGCAAGTTTATTCTTTTCATCTAGCATTTTAAGAAGGCCATCCACAATATCAGGATCAACTACATTAGAGCTTGGAACAACATTCAAACGGTTCTGGATTTCGTTCTCGGTGTCATACACATATAGTTGACTAAATTTTGGATTCACTCCATCTAAAGGTTTTAGACTTCCAATTAAATGGTAATTCTGACCGTTTAGCTGAAAACAATATGGACCACCACCGTTGTTGATTCTCCGATCTATTTTACCACCTATAGAGGTAAACTGGAATAGGGAATTATAGATCCTTATGTTCTGCCTGAAATGATTAGTTAATGGTCCTCTGGAGAGCAGTGAAGCAAGAAATGGTGGAGGAGCTTTCTCGGGGGGGGGGGGGGGAGACGGACCTGTCCATCCTTGCAATATAATGAAAAAGTTGGTGGGCTTTTTTCTCAGATTTGTTATTCCTTTCTTCATTCCACATTAATGCTTTACATTTCGAACATCTCTTCGATGGTGCTCCAAGATCCATATACCCATTCCACAAATCTAATTAACATTTTGTGGAGTAAAATACATCAAAAAACTGGCATATTATATAAAACATAGGAAAATAAAAATTAATCAATTATAAGAGACCTGTTAATACTTCACGATCTTCAGCATCATCATCAGACAAATATTCACCTCGATGAGCATCATTAATGTCATCTTCATCATCTGTAATGGATTTGAAGCATCAAACAATCGAATAACAAACAATAATTTTGTACAACTAAAACACCATTATTTAATCACATATATAATAACAAAATACCAGATACAAACTGCTCGTAGTCTGGCATATGTTCTAAAGGTTCCTCCTCTGCATTGTTAAATGCATCCATCAAATTCTTAACACCGGACGTGGAAGGCTCTACATATACAATAATGATGTCAATATTAAATCTATATAATTTGAATTCAGTTTATATTTGAATCAGCAAAAATACCTGATAGCGCAGAAAACCAAACTACATATTCAATAAACAGAGGACACCAATAAAAGGAGTTAGTTATATAAAACAAACTTAGAATAGTATCTAAAGGAATTACATATACAAATTAATAGACCTGGTCTATTGACTCCAATTTCCTCAGGCTCACGAAAAGAAACCTCAACATTCCTACGAAATTCATTTTTCTGTGCATTTATAGAGCTCTCTAATATGCGTGGATCCATCTGAGTTTTTTTTCTAAAATCACCGGGCATTGACTGAGATACTGCATTCATGCACAGGTGACAATTAAGTACGGTATGATATAATTGAATATACAACATGTATCAAAACATGTGTTAATGTAAGAAATGTACCTTGGCTTAAATTAGCAATTTGACTTTGTTCAAGTCCAGCGTCTACAGATCTTGTTGGAGATATCCTGGATATAGGTAACTCAAACAACGTATGCTTCTTTCTCGCGTGTTGATTACTCTTAATAATGCGGGACATTGTACTTTGATGTGCAACACCTAAACAAATTATATATTACATACTTTATTAATACATAACCAGTTAAACTCTAAAAATTTACCTTTATTAATTTGTCAACATTTTCGTATTAAAAAACAAATTCAAAATCAAGTAGTGTCTAACTATATAATTTGTCAACATTATGTCCTCGCTTTCGATGTTTTTCATTTTGAGTAGTGCTGTCTTGAACTGAAATATGTTACAGCAAAATTTTAAAAGTTGTCTGTCTAAAAAAATAAAAATAATAAGTTGACATTGTACCTGTAAGCTTCAACCCAAGCGGGATTTGAGGAAACATCTTACTAAAATTTGGCCCACGTGCTTTTCTGTTCAAATCTAAAAATTCACAAATACATTCATATAATGTCGTACCTTCTGCAAAAATATGAGAAGAAAAAAAACAGGAAGAACTGCGTGAATATAGCATATACCTGAAAACGTATTCATTAGTTTTGTATGATGTTGTTGCATTCCTGATGATGTATTAGCGGCATTTGGGCTTGCAAAATCAACTGAATATAGGATGAAGGTAATACCACCAGTAGACAGGATTAAAGGTAGAAAAACATGACAATCTGAGAAGGATAAATATAATTACCTATACATTATACCTGTTGAAGAAGGTGATCCGACATCTGGACTACCTAACTTGTCAAACAGTATATTTGGTTCTTGATTCTCCTTACATGCCTCTCCATGTCTCTCCATTTGGATTGCACCTTCAAAAATCTGATAATCTGGACTATCTTTGGATGTTAAAGATATCGATGACAGATATGTAGAGCTTGCATACTGCATATTTGGTTGATTGGTTTCTTGGAGAGGCTGTAAAGGGCTTCGTTTTGGAACTGTAACACATAATAGTTGATACATTCAGATAAGAATTTGTGCTATGTTCCCTTACCAATTTTGTGATGTTAAATTACTGGTTTTGTGGTTGCAGAAAATATTATTGGCTACACGTATAATCTCACTGTATATCTTAGCAACATGTATAAAAAGATATGTCTTAGATTTCATTTACATTTATCTGGAAGGCCTTCTGATTGATGGTCATGAGTATTACAAATAAACATAAAGGGGATTTATTTTTTTCCTGCAGAGTAGAGTACATGGTATTATATCATGTAACATTATACAGACAAACATACTAACATGTCACATTCGAAGATGACGGTATTTTCGAAGATGACGACATGGTGTACACGAAATTCCATCAACTTCTGCAAAAAAAAAAGGAAACACAGATAGATGGAATGACATAAGAACCTAGTGTGGGAGCAAGGTTTCAAATCAAGAACAGGTGATGACCAAACAATAATTCTATGCTGATAAAATTCACTAATGTTCTGAGAAGTACATACCAGTTGACATAAAATTACTATGACAGGAGCTGTCTTCACAAGTTGTCCTGACCGAGACTGTAAACTCAGTTATACAAATTAAACTAAATCAGAACAACAATATCCAACATACACACATCAATATATACAGAAACCTACCATCATTAGCATCCCCATAATTTGCTTTTACATTAGAAAGGTTGGGAGCAACATTCTCTGAGTTTCGACTACGTATCCTACGTTTTAATCCTAAACAAAACATCAAACATATGATATTCATTCTCCACATTCTAAAATTAAAAAAACAGTTAAACATTCAGTCTCTCACAAACCTGTAAGTGATGTTTTTAAAATTGATTTCTCTGAACCTGGATCCATATTTATAAGGTAATATCGTTCAGAAGAAAAAATCACAAGATATGACCATCTTCATCCTGGTATAGAAAATATTATTGAAACGATCTTCATCCTGGTGTAGAAAATATAAAATAGAGAATGAATGCTAATGCTAAGAGGAGAATATTATGATGAAACAGTGCCTGCTATAAAATAGGACCTATACGTGGTACAGTTTGGTTTTTTAAAATTCAAAAAGTTGGTTATTTGTGAGTTATAAACTGTAAATATGGATGAAATGGGTGAAATACTAAAAAAACTGGGTCAAAAAATTTACTGTTGTGCAAGACATGCCTCTATCATAACAAGACTAAGTCATATTGACAACCCTAAGATTAGTTGTATTGTAACCTTAATCTGTAATTTATACTTGTAATACTTAATGTCTGTAAAATGTAAATGGAGCAGACTGGAGCATTTTTCTCTAAACAGTGTCAAGCCTAAGAATTCTATTTGGAAGAAAATCAAGAAGGTCATGCCTCAGAAGAATTATGAAGAAGCTTGGAGTTGAATAATTCTGTTTAGTGAAAAACATTCTAAGTCAAGATCTCTACAAGTCACAGAATTAGTGTTATAGAGAAGTCATTCGAGAACTCAGAAAGACCTATCGAGAACTCAGAAAGACCTATCGAGAACTCAGGAATTGTCTATCGAGAACTCAGGAAATGCTATTGGAGATATCGATAAGTCGGATACCTATTCGAGAACTCAGAGATATCGACAAGTGTACATCAATTAGAGAACTCTGAGTTATCGATAAGCCAAAGTCCATTAGAGAACTCTGAGTTATCGATAAACCAAAATTCACTAGAGAACTCAGACTTGTCGATAAGTCAAGTCAACAATGAAGTTTCAGAGATATCGACAAGCCAACATGCCTATCGAGATATCGAGTTCTCTACAGCTTAATTGGAGATCTTGAAGTGAAGAAATTTCTCTAAGTACAGAATTGCTGAACAGTTTAATATCCAAGGTTGCAAATCAACAAACAATTTACATAGCTGGATTGACAAGTCTACAAAAAGCAGCTTGAGAGATGTGCAAGATCAATGACAAAGATTAACTGAAAGAGGAGATTAAAGTAATCACGGGATGCTAAAGATATGCTAAGCCAGAAATGGAAGATTTGCTTTTCTATAAATAGAAATGACAAGTGGCAGTTTAGAAAAGCTAATAGCATGTTTATTATCCACTGTGTAAACCAGCAGTTAACTGAGTTATAAAGTTAACACTGGTCCTCTAGTTAAGAAGGACATTCAAGATAGAAAATCTAGTATTCTATTTCAAGAAAGAATCTAAGTTCTAAAACAAGAACTTAGAGATTTTGTAGCAAAACACTGCTTGATTTTAAATACACAATTAAGTGAGTTTTGAAGATCTTTGTTCTACATATTTGCATTGTTATTTATGTTTAACATCTAATCCACAAAATCATTGATAATAATCAACTGCTAAACTCAGAGCAAAACCAAAAAGTAAACATTTAAGCTAAAACACATTCACCCCCCTCTGTGTTGTATTCATATCTGACAAGTGGTATCAGAGCAAAATCTGAAAGTAAACAGATTAGATCTTGGAAAAATGAATACACAGAAAATCAGTAGTATCAAGATTCATCCCTTTGATAAGGCCAAT
Organism: Apium graveolens; assembly: GCF_009905375.1. Taxonomy (NCBI): domain Eukaryota; kingdom Viridiplantae; phylum Streptophyta; class Magnoliopsida; order Apiales; family Apiaceae; genus Apium; species Apium graveolens. Next base: position 89,436 of record NW_027421544.1, read on the forward strand.
TACACTTTATGGAAAAAGAAAATGTTGCTGTTTATAAGAATGGCCAATCATCTTTACATTGGTATCCTCAAGAATGGGCCCTTCACTCCTGTAGTTAGAGTTGAGGAAACAACATATGGAGATATGGTTATTCCAGCACATTATGCTCCCAAGGAGCCTTCTGAGTATACTGAACCTGAAAGAGAGAAACTTTCCCTAGACAGTGCTTCGCAACTATTACTAATTGAGTCACTTGACAATGTAATGTATAATAACATTTTCAACTGTGACACTTCTAAACAGATCTGGGAAAAGATTGAAATACTTTGTGAAGGAACTGAGGAGGTTAGGTCAAATCAAAGAAGGATATTGATTTCTCAGTATGAGGGTTTTATGGCTAAACCAAAGGAGGGTATTACTGATGTGTTTGAAAGGTTTAATAAGCTGATAAATGACTTGTAGCTTCATGATAAATTTTATGATGTCGAAGAAGTGAATTTGAAGTTCTTTCTTACTCTCCCTGATCACTTGGAACAGAAAATCTCTGCAATCAGAGAAGGAAGGGATCTGAGTAGAATCACACTGGAAGTGCTCTATGGGGTTCTGAAAACTTATGAACTTGAAATGATTCAAAAGAAGTCATTAAGGGCTGGTCAAGGATATGTAATGGATGGCTCAAGTGCACTGATTGTGAATGATGGCCAGACTTCTAATGATGAGCAAAGATCCCCAACTCCAGCAATTTCTACAAGTGAGAAAAGAGTCAATGACACTGAAGAGCAAGTCATACTGGAATTGGATGAAGAAGATGAGTTCTACACTCTTGATGAGCTTGATGAGCTAGACAAATCAATGGCTTACTTGGCCAGAAAATTCTCTAATATTAGAGTAAAGAAACCAAGATTTTTCAAGAGCAAAGGACAATCCTTCAACAAAGACAGCAGTTGGAAAGAAAAAGGGAAGTACACTCCTGATAGCAAAACTGGCTACAAAACTGGATCTGTTGATAGATAAAAAATAAGGTGCTTTAACTGTGATGAGTTGGACCATTTTGCTACAGAATGTAGGAAACCCAAGAAGGCAAAGAAAGATAAAGCCTATCTTGAATTGGAAGCAAAGTATGATGCTCTTCTAAAGAAGCAACAAGGAAAAGATTATATGCTGGAGGGCA
>NW_027421545.1:0-46541 GCF_009905375.1 Apium graveolens
GCAAAGCACAAGCCACTCAAGAAACGCAGGGGCCGAGATCTTATCTTCAAGTGCTGAGAGGTATTATCGAAGGACCTTATATTCAACATACTCTCTCGCACTTGTGTCATTTCGCTGTTCAGATGTAAATCTGTTTGTAAGTTATGGCATTCTATCATTTCAACACCTAATTCCACATTGCTCACCACCTAATTTCTGTAAATAAATTACCCTCTATTATTATGATTACTTCTAGAGTAGACGATAATGAAGGCTGTCACGCTGCCACTATTCTCTACCCCGATTCTCTCAAACACTATTCGGTGAATATCCCCTTGATGCCCCCTTTTGATTTATTACAATTTGTAAGCTCTTCTAACGGTGTTGTTTGTGTTTTTCATAACTTTAAAGCTGATTTATATCTATTAAATCCCCTAACTAGGATGTCTAAGAAACTCATGCTTCCACCTGCGGCTTTCACCATGACTGAGGAGAGGAGACATACAATATTCCACCCACCACCACGCACCCCTGTTATTGACAAACCGCACACACCCTTCACTGTTATCATCGACAACCCACGACCAGTCCTAAAAGCCTACAAATTTGAAGTTGGGTTTGGATTTGATTGTGTATCCTGTGACTTTAAGGTTTTATTTCTTGAATATCAGAAAATTGATAATAAACATGTGGGTTTGGAAGCAGCGCATTTGTATTCTTCAAATTCTGATTCCTGGAGGGTCATTAAGGTCGATACTGAGTTACCAAGTTTTCTCTATTACCCCCCATCCCCTGTTTTGAGGTCTGGTCCCGTTGTTGACGGGGTTTTGTATATGGAAGGTGTGGATTTCATTATAACTTTTGATTTGCATACCGAACTGTTTGGACTGATTTCGTACCCAAGCTTTGTTCATGCAAGGAAGTCCAACGTTTTGAATTTTGAGGGCTCCGTGGCTGTGGTCCTTAAAACTGTTCCTGACGGGTCACTTGTTGAAAAGGAGCTCAGTTTGTGGACACCAATAGCAGTTTCTGGTGAGGTGGTTTGGAACAAAATGTTCACTTTTGGCATTGGTTCAGGAGATAGATTGGTTTTTTCTCTACTCTGGTGCAAATCAGTTTTTTGGAAAAACTAGATTAGGAGAAATGTTGTACGACTACAGGAAGAAACAGACCAAGTACGTTGAATTTCCATCTCAAAGCTTCCTCCTACGAGTTCTCAGCCACACGGAGAGCTTCCTCCCAGCTGAAGGACTCGAGGGATTCCTCCTACGTGTTCCTTTTTGTTTCTTTTTCACTGTAAGATGGTCTATTTTTTAATCTAATTATGGGCAGGATTTATAAATTTGTCACTTATTATAAAAGATTAGACATTGTGTAGATTGTGCTGGTTGCTTCATTTTTCTCACTACTGTTAATGTGATTTAATCATTCATTACTTCATTTGATTGTTGTAGAATACTTTCATGATGCAGTCGATGAGTCGAGTAGATACATTTCACGTTTCACAGCTAGAGAAGACAGTTGGTAACCACCTAGTTTCACTTACAATCCTTGAGCAACTAATGCGTGACTTGGAGCTGCTTGTAGTGTCAGAGGCTGTCTTGGACGTGTACGCAGCCAGCAAGACAATTCTCTACAAGCAATTTGGTCCAAGAATAACAGGACAAGGCTGATTAGGTAAGAAATCCTCGAGGGCCTGATTATCTAATTTGGCATTATGGGAATCATCCTATGCTTTTATTAATTTATCAGAGTGCATTGTGATTGATTGTTTTCCCTTCCTAAATGTAAAAGAGCTTTGTTTATTATTCAATTGGCGTACCTCTGTAATCAACACCAAATCTTACATTAGGGACCTTGTATTATTTTTCTAACATTTACACCAAATATGAATGCATTATGCTGCTTCTCATGAACACTGTCTGAAGGAAATACCCTATCCCTTTTATGCATTCTTTAATTTAAGAAATGTATATTGTCATTATAAATTTCCACCAGTTGCATGCTCAATTGGTAAAATCTAACCCCTCTGAATCTATGAAAAGTTAGCTAAGCAATCTGTCTTTGTGGGCTGGCATTTTACTCATGTAACAACCTAGATCAGCTATTAAATCGTAGAAAACACTACTCTGCTCAAATTTTTTGTTTCTATCTTGGCTATCAGTATATTTTAACTGGAATTTTTTTGGATAAGCGGACTTCTGTTAAGAATCTTGCTTCTAAGTCACATGTTACCAGATTTCATGGATTTTGCAATATATTTTTTCTGTTATAAAACAACGTTCTGATTTTGACTACTTCAATTATTATGTACTTTTGATGCTCATACTTGTGGCTTAAGATACTGTTTGAAATTAATAACAGTCTACATTCTTGACATACAATGCTGATCAGTCACTTTTATTGCAGTGTTGATATAAGTGAAGACAAAATTTCTGTATTTGACAATGGACCTGAGTGAAGAGAACTCTATTGTGAAATGGTAATATATGGCGGGTTTTTTAATAGAGTAATAAAGTGTTACTTGAATGTTGATCATCAATTTCTTTCCTTTTGCCTTGACAGTGGAAAAAAAACGTAACTCTGTATTTGACATAGCATCGTGAATTGGCTTGTCCAAAGCTCAGTTTGATTAGTAGTTTTATCATCCAAAAATTTATTACAAAAAGATATCTGACTGCAGTTTGTGAGAGTTATTAACAATAGAGGTGAAAGACTAGCGAGTGAATGCAAATAGACGGTGCTCTTGGGAAATGCTCAATAGCTGAACATACTTCTGACTGAATGTACCTGTTTTAAGAAATAGGTCTCATGTCTCAAAGACCAATTCCTGGTCATGTTTTCTATCCTTCTAGAATTAAGTTGCATGAATATTTGTCCTGTCACCTTCACTTTCTATTATCAATTCATAGAATTCATAGAGGCCAGATCAACTCCTCCAAGATACTCCCTCCGTCCTAATTTATTTGTCTCTTTTGTACGTAATTTAAGGTGCATTGAACTCATAGATTTGAATTTCTATTCACAAAGCTTTAATAAAAGGAGCTCACATTTTGGAGTTGGTTTAGAGTTACATGCTCACAATCTGGTGATTCCAAATATTGTCCAGCTGTTAACTCTACGTTTCTCCCACAGTTCATGTCACAACCCTGCATTACAAGAGTGTAACATATACATTGCATCGTGAGTTGAAATCAAGAACAAATTATCAGTTGGTGCCTCATCTAAGTTTCAGCAATATTTTAACAATTAATACACAATTTAGTACTAGCACTCACCACTTTTATCTCAAGTCATTCCAACATGGGCATACTTCTGAGCAAGCACAGAGCATTTGAAATCACATACACGTCATTAAATGCAACACTACATAATTTCAGTGTCTTCAAGTTCTCCATTGTGAGGTTAGATAATTGTGAAAAGTTAACCCTGGATCCAAAAACTATGTATGTACATTATTAAATTAAAACACAAGAGACATATTTTAATTTAAGAAAAGGAAAGAAATCTAATTTGTTAAACTTTTAACCAGAGGCTGATGATATTGCCCTTAAAAGTTTCAATGCTAGGCATATCACCAAGAAGCCTGCGTAGGTTGAAGCTTTTCTTTATATCGGTACAAGGGTTGTAATCCTGAGCATAATGCGTAAACACTGACACAAGCAATACAACCGAAATTATTGCCAAAATAACAGCCCAAGGAACGGTCTGATGCGAGTGATAAATAACAGACAATGAGCCTGAGAGTACGAGTAGAGCAACTACCAAAGAAATCAAGAAAAACACTCGGGCCCAAAACAAATTCCAGCAATAACAAAACCCAGCCAAAACCCAGACAGAAGTCACACCACGAGAACTTTGCACGAACAACTCCCCGATTCTGCAGACTTCGCTCGAAGTTACAACAGCACCACCACTTGAAACTACAGCATCACGACTTCGAAGCGAAACTCCACACTGAAAACGAGCAAAACCTCTCCACATTCGAAAAAAATCAGACCCTCTACACAGACCTGCAACAGCACTACAGAACCCATCTAAACCTTCAGACCTAAAAACCTGCAAATAAAACCCCAACTCAGACAGAAATCACACCCTCGTGCACGTCCACATGTCCCAAAAACCACCCAAAACTCTGATCTAACTACCACCCAGCATCGAAACCCCCAACCACAACACCAAAAACTCACCTAGACCTACCCCTCAGGACAAAGCTTTTAATTACATGAAAAGAGATGAAAAAAAGGGAAAAATAGCAGTATGTAGCAGTGTCTAACATTATCAGGCAAAGCGTAGAACCAGAAACGGAAGAAAACATCAAATTCAGATGGATGGCATGACAGATAGGTGCACCTCCACCATGATACTCAAAAAGCTACTCACCCTTTAATTGGATGGATCCAGTATTGTAACCTTATACGACAAATAACATCCAAAATAAGTTATAATAATGACACCACATTGGTGGAATATTAACCAAATAATTGCACCTAAATTACAACTGTAAGCAGTTCAGCCAAGCACATTAAACCTAAAGAAATAGTATAAAGGGAAAATAAAAAGCAAAAATTGTTTATAATTACGCCTAAAAGAATTTAGATACACAATTGGGCTAATTTAAGATCTCACGACAGCCTATTATAACTTCCTTTTTTATATGTAGACACATATTATTTGGAAGAGAGATAATAGAGCTAAATATATGATTTATGCTTTAAACAATCAATTTTAAATCGATCAGAGATTCAAGGAAAATATATAGTTACCTGGGAGGCTGCCATATCAGATGCCTAAGATCCTCCTTCATAGATTTCGTTACAGCTGCAGAGCCAAGTCGAGCACACAACCATTGGTCGCTACTTTCATATAAACGCATAGGATATTCAATTTAGTTCTTTGCTTTTTTCCTTTAATTTCGTCTGTTTTTACAATACAACACCACCAAAATCTGAGGGATCTGATAGGAAGCCTGGAAAATGTGAATGGAATAAACTTAATGTGGCTGTTGAATTCATAGCATGCCTTTATGCATAACGCATTGTGGTCACAATTAGCGGCCCTGAATACTTAACTAAAAAGATATGTTCATAGGCATCCTACATAAATCAGAAAATATCTAAAAACAGAGAAGAACAAAGACGTACAAATTAAGATAAATTAATTATGTCATGCATCTTATAATGAACAAACAAAGCTCGGAAGAAAGTGATTATATATTTAAGGTCCAAGAGGAGTATGAGAGCTCAACATAAACTTCCATAAGATGGATAATCCGCAAAACCCAATTTATATGGAGCTCAATATAACCTAAACCCCCACAGGATTAATATGTAAACTTAAAGATAAAATAAACAACTGAAGTAAGCATAATGATACCATGGCTATGGTACCTGGCCACTTCCTGAGATTCCAAGGGCTGCCTTGCCCATTTCCTAAGAACTGCAAGGACCTGCATACCCTCAAAATATATGCATAAAAAATTGTACACGTATACACATACATTAATTCATTGAAAAGAATTTTAAAGTAATTATACATAAAATTTGCACGATAAAATCAATTGTGTTTGAAACGGAGGGCATTTCCATTGTTTTTTTCCTTCAATATAAACCTAAACCCCCACAGGATTAATATGTAAACTTAAAGATAAAATAACACTGAAAGTAAGTATAATGATACCATGGCTATGGTACCTGGCCACTTCCTGGGAATTCCAAGGGCTGCCTGCCCATTTCCTAAGAATTGCAACGGACCTGCATACCCTCAAACAGATGCATCAAAAACTGTACAGGTATACACATACATTAATTCATTGAAAATAATTTTAAAGTAATTATACATAAATTTGCACGATAAAATCAATTGTGTTTAAAACGGAGGGCATTTCCATTGTTTTTTTCCTTCGCTCTACAACTTGATTTGAATCTGATCGAGTTTGGGAGAGAGAAAGCAAAGAGTCCGAAACCAACATATATCCTATATGAAAATGGTTTTCATTTTCTTTTAATGCACTATATTGCTTTAAACTTTTCCGGCAGCCAAAAAAATTCCTGTGCCAAGATAACTTAATTGTAAGTGGATCATCCAGGAACATGGAGCATCACTGATAGCAGGTTTAGTAAAGCTTTTTTCAATGTCAACTTGCCTCCTACAGAAGGTCTGCAATTATGTTTCATGTTGGTTTGTTCATATTCAATTGCTTATTACCTTGTCATCACGTAATTCAAACTGTGGTCCAAATGACCCTCTTTCTGATTTTGTATACACATGTGGGAAATAATGGAACATGAGATTAAAGGAATTTTGGAAACTTGCAGCTTGGATCAGATATTTCATGACACAATCTTTAGTATATTAATATTTCTTCTTATTTATGCCTAAACTCTTAAAAATCTTTTATTTGTATTATCTCAAAATTTTATAAATTTACATATTTGATTTGCGGCATACATGACTAAGAGGATCCATACTGTAGCTTCTTAATCCTTTAATATTGGATCAAAGATAAATTTTTTCTTTGTTTAATATCAAGTTAACCCTTATTCTATTAGTTCAAGAATGGCTTTGTTTGAGGAGTCTGCGTAGAATGGCGTTGGTCTTATGGCTCGTGACAGCAATAAGAAGTTGCAGATTTTCCGACATCAGAGTATCATTGTCATGCAATCAAAATTTGTATATGAAACGAAAATTAAATCCTTCATATGTATTTGCCAAATAATGCTCTTCTTGATGTATACAGTGTTTAATAGCAAGGCCAAGAAAAAAGCTCTAAACAGAAAACTACCAATTTAAGCGCAACTAAGCAAGCATTCCTGATAATTTGTAATGGAAGGAGCAGTAAACACAAAAATTGAGCAGAAGATACAAACCTAGAATTCTGAATCAATTTTTTGTCCTCTTCTTGCTTCTCCAGCCTACAACCCAGAATTTTTTGATTGCGAGTGATTAATAACAAATAATGAGCCTGAGAGTACGAGTAGAGCAACTACCATGGCCCCCATACTCGAAAGCATCAGTGAGCGCCGTCCGACTTTGTCTAGCAAAAATGTTGATATCAGAGCAAAAATAGTTTTGCAGATTCCAATACCTATGGTGGCGAGTAGCTTGTGGTCATCTCTCTTTATCCCAGCCTTCTCAAAAATTCGAGGACTGTACAAAACAACAGCATCAACACCTATGACCAAGTATTACAGCTAAAACCATTTAGAATCTGTCAAGCTCGAATAAGTGTGTCATATCTTTTGTAACCCCATAACTTGAGTTTGTCCAATAGATCCTTATTTAAAATCACTTTGCACTCCCATTTAAAATTTATGCATGCCTTCAAGGGAAATCCCCCTAATCATGAGCTCTGAAAATTAAGTAAAAAAAACGAACCAAGATATGCATGAATATCTTTATATTAGTATAAAATCAAAGCAAAACAGCTCAGTTTGTGCTACCCTGTTTTGGTTTTTGTAAAGGATTTTTTTTTTGGGTAAATGAGGTCGAGCCTCGTAAAATCTAATAGACTAAAAGAATATACAAAGAGTTTGAACTAGCCACAAAGAAGACTTGAAACAAAACTCCAAGAATTCTAAGGACTAGCTTGAGAAAGAGAAAAACACTAACTTAAAAAATAAAGCTAGTCTAAGCAAATAGACCAGCAAATTAAACAAGCAAAAGGCAGCATTCCAAAAGAGACCATGACATTCCAAATTAAACACCAGGAGAAAAATTGCCAACTCCCAGCCAATAGATGAAATCCACGCAGCACTACCTATGCCTCCCATCCAAGAAGAGAAAAACATGCACACTCCAAACACCAACCACACACCAATCACCAACACAAAAAACAGTCCATGAGCTCGACAAATCCAGGAAAATGCAGACAGAAAAAATCTCTATCTGCTCCCAAGGACCATGTAAATCAAACGCAGCACAGCAAAAACATAAACCTGCCATACTCCAGCAAATTCTCTACACGCAGCTCGAGACGTGAAGCACAAAAACCCAAGACCCCTGAACTGCTATAATCCAGAAATTGAACAAAGCAACAGCAGAACCCGAAGCAAAATCTTGCAGAAAAATGAAATCCCACAAAAAACATTGCACCAAATCCTCCCAGACTCGAGACAAAAATCTGCAGCAAATTGAAACCCCAGGATCGAACCACCCCCCGAAAACAGAAAGCAACCTGCAGACCCATCTGCATAGCTTCAACAGATAACACACACAAAACCAGAGAAACAGACCCTGATTCTGCAGACCCCACAGCAGCACTAAACAATACCTACGGCTTTCAAATTGCTCAGAAACCTCCGAAAACCGCAACTTAAAACTACAGCAGCTCAGCTCGAAGCGAGAAACCACAAAGAAATCAAGAAAAACAACTCGGGCCCAAAAACAGATTCAAAGAAAATATATAGTTACCTGGGAGGCTGCCATATCAGATGCCCAAAATCCTCCTTCATAGATTTCATTACAGCTGCAGAGACAAGTCAAGCACACAACCATTGGTCGCTACTTTCATATAAACGCATATACAAAAACCAGAATCCAGAATTACTTTCATCATCATTGTACACAGTACATATACAAAAAACCAGAATCCAGAATTACTTTCATTATCATTATGTCATGTAGCAGTCTTCTGGGTCTGGCCCTTCATTTACACATTCTAATTTACATTTAATATTAATGTACTCTCTCACATGCAGCGAGACCTCGTTTTCCATATCTCCATCCTGATAAAAGGGAAATACCATATTTTGTCCAAGTTCAGGGTCTTTTTTCATTCTAACAATCGATCCTTCCTGATCAAATGCAATAAGTCCACAATTTGTCAGAACATCGGGCCAAACACGGTTTATATACTTCCTTGCTTCTGAGCCCTGATCAAGATGAGCATGCATAAACCATGGGAAAGATGCTACAATCTTCTTATCACGATTAATATAGACCCCCCCTATAGATGTGGATAACTTCGAACTCATCGTCGGTGCCCTTCATCCTAATATACCTTGCTTTCATCTCCCTCCAAAAACTGTTAAATGTACCAGGGACGTTCTGAAATAAGATTATGATTCTCTTGCCAATATATTGTGAAAATCGAACTCGGGACCCATTTGTGTGCATAAAGACAGTGTCCAGATCCCAGAACATCTCCAGCTTTAATTTTTTTAACATTTCAAGCTCTAAATTGACAGCACTGCGAAAGCTGAACGGGTATGCTGGAGCACCATAACTCAACAATATATGAGTGCCCAACAGTTCGATGAATTTTCCATGAGGTCCAATAATCACCATCCTTGCCGGTACTGGCACTCCGAGCTCTTGGGGTTGTTGGAAAATCCTCTGCAACTTCTTACTACAATTTTGTGTCGTTAAAAGGAAGTGCCAACCAAGGCATTGTCTTAATTTCATTCAAGAAAGAATCTTCAACCATGCGACCACATGTATCATCATGATGCTCGCACCAGCCGTGTGTGTATATAAGAACAATCTCAAACTCTTTCGAGTTTTCTGACAACTCTTGATAAAGCTTCTTAAGTGTCCCTGTGGTGTGTAATTCATCATGTTCATCTAGACATGGACAAAAATATAAGCCCACTGCCTTATGATCAAGACCATCGAGGGGTACCTGCCAAATTAAGTAGCATTTGTAAAGAAAGAAACCGATGTTAGTAAAAGTATGTATAGTTGAATGTACATATGAAAAAACTAGTAATACAAAACAGCATACTTGTCAAGGCATACAGAAGAACAAAGACAATAGCGAACTGCGTGGATGCCTAGGAGGTAAGGTGCCCTCCTAGTCGTCCATTAGGGGAATTAGGCGTTTTTCTATATATATAGGCGTATATATTAGATATTTATGTGCATACATTTTAATTGATTCTAACAATAATTACATTATTAATTTAAAGATTAGTCTATTTGATTGAAACAAATAGATTTTACTAACTTTTGTTTGTTTAATTTTGAGACTCTTGTTAGAAGTATGATGGTTCAATACTTGATTGTACAACTTTATAAATTTAACCACTTAAAGACGAAAATAGGCAAAAATCAAATCATATATTAAAAAAAAGCACACATTTACGTATAGCTGATTGCCTAAATCTCCTAATGTACGCCTAGGTGTCGCTCACCTAGACTCTGCCTAATTCGCCTAACCTAGTAGAATCAAGACGGTTGATTTCAGCCTAGACGACGACTAAGCAACGTCTTAATAACTATGCAAAACAGACAAATATCTTTATTTTTTGTTAAGAAAACAGACAAATTTGTCTGTTTTCTTAACAACAAAACAGACAAATTTCTAATATCGTTAAAATCAAAAAATGGTGATTTAGCATGCATACCTGGTCTCCATTGTTGTTGACGAGATAATCACGTTCAGGAGTGGCCAAGAGTTTTTGAATGGAAAGAGGCTGCTGCATAAGTAAATTATCTTCCGAATTGATGGATTGTATTCTTTCGTTGGTAAAAGGATAAGCAGCAGCTCCGTACCTGAGAAACAAAGGGTCGGCATCATATTGCAAAACAAAACCTGTTGGGTCAATGATTACAGAACAAGGCATTCTGTGATAATTGTTAAACAGGTTTTCAAGGCATTTCCTGCATTCTAAATCTGAAAACGGAATGGCAGGCCATGGCATTGTGGAAAACATTTTCATAAAAATTTGATGAGGATCGGGAGAAAAATGATCATTAATTGCAACAAGGACGATCTCGAAATCACCTTTGGGCTGTAACTTATTATGTATATCCACCAAGTGTTTTGACACTGTGCCCAAATCGTCGTAATAAGCTGCGAGTGTCATAAAATATAAAACAACAAACTTGCCTGACAGATCCTTGGCCTTAACCCGCTGTTGGTTGGATTTGATAAGAAAATTCCTTTTTTTTGGTGAATAAAAGGGCCGACAAATCGACTGTATCACCAATTTTAATAATGTTGCAACTAGTATTGTGCACCTTGTCTGTTTTTGCTTTGCCCGGATTGTTCCTCTTATTCTTGGATAGGATTGTGTCCTGGTCACAATTCATCTTTCTCTTTCTAACATATCGGATGGCCTTATACACATCATCATTATTTTTACTACTGGATGATGATGATGATTTGTTATGATGTTGTTCTCTAGTCGTATAGTTGAGCATCTTTTTGTTGCGCCTCTTGTTCCTATTAAGAGAAGTTAAATGGTTCCTCTTTCTCTTATTAGATGATGATGATGATGATTGGTTCCTCTTTCTCTTATTAGATGATGATGATGATGATTTAGTGTAAAGATTAGATATCTTCTCCTCTTCTTCTTCTTGTTTAGACATATTGTTCATCTTCCTCTTCTTCTTCTTCACAACGGCACAACGGATTGAGGTCCCCAAATCACTCCACATCTTCCTCTTGTTGTTGATGGGTGATGATTTTGATTTATTCTTCCCCTCCTCCTCGACAACATCATCATCATCATCATCATGTTTACACAAAATCCACTTTCCAGCAGGAGGATCCATCGATTGATTGAGTTTAATTTTGATATCTGAATTATTCTGGGTTTTACTTGTTGTGTGTGTCTTGCCACAAATCTTCCTTTGCTGTGTGTATATATATAGGCTTCAGGTCGTTTATCTTCTACTGCCTGTATACTTCCTATTGGGCCGCCCAACCCTTTTTCGGGCTTTGTTTCCAAATATTTATTTATTTAGTTTTCAAAAATATTATATATTATATAGGTGATATGATATGATATATAGGTGTTTGAATAATAGTAGAAGAAGAAAATTAATTATAAGGGGGGACTGGTCTTAGTACGATCATAAATAAAATATAATTATATTATTCTACTATTATTCAAACACCATATTTTTATTTATGAATACAATAAAAATATTATTTTATTTAGTTTTAAAAAAATATTATTTTATTTAGTTTTAAAACTAAATAAATAATATTTTTGAAAACTAAATAAATAAATATTTGGAAACAAAGCCCGAAAAAGGGTTGCCCGACCCAATAGGAAGTAGAGGTGCACATGGGTCGGGTTGGCCGGGTTAGAGGCGATTTTACAACGCGACCCAGTTAAATCGACTTGAATTTTTTTAACCCAACCCATAAAATATAATTTCGTTACCCAACCCTACCCGTCGTACATCGGTTTGGGTCGGGTTGGGTTGGTTTGGATGTGTTGAACGATCCGATAAAAAAAGTTCCAATAATATTTATTATCACTCATTTTGAAAATTTAGATAAAAATAAAATTTGTATAATTATAATTATAGTACTAATATTTAAATTTGATTAACATCATAATTTTAGTAATGTATATCATATCGTAAATTATATGCATAACTAAATGATTTAACCATACATCTGTAAATGAAAATGAATATGCAAACAAATAAAATTATTACTCACGAAACTTAATATGATATTGGAGATGAGAAAATAATACACAACATATTTAAGATACTGTAGTAATTACGTGAAAACATACGAGAAGAGGCGTAAATATATGTCAAACTTAAAAAATTATATAAAATTATGGATATATATAAAAATATATACTAGCATAATGATCGTGCGAGACACATGTAATTTTCTAGTTTATTATATTATAAGGATATAATGAGACTACTTTAATATAAACCAAATTTAAAATATAAACTAGAAAACAAATATTGTTTTAAAAAGAATTACTTCGAAATATAACACATATTGTACCGTTTGACATTACACAAATATCTGAATAAAATATATTTTTAATTAAATTATGCAATAAATAATTTATGTTTGTTTATAAATAAACATCAAATATCTTATCACTCTTAATGAAAAATCTAACTTTTACTACTTAGTGGTGTAATTTATTTATATTTTCAAAAATTTTGAAAAATGAATCGAGCCGGAAGGGTGGACTCAATTGGTTAAATAGATGAAAAATTGTGCTCCCGGTCACATATTCAAATCACGCATTTGGAAACAAAGCCCGAAAAAGGGTTGGGCGGCCCAATAGGAAGTATACAGGCAGTAGAAGATAAACGACCTGAAGCCTATATATATATATATATACACATCAAAGGAAGATTTGGGGCAAGACACACACAACAAGTAAAACCCAGAATAATTCAGATATCAAAATTAAACTCAATCAATCGATGGATCCTCCTGCTGGAAAGTGGATTTTGTGTAAACATGATGATGATGATGATGATGTTGTCGAGGAGGAGGGGAAGAATAAATCAAAATCATCACCCATCAACAACAAGAGGAAGATGTGGAGTGATTTGGGGACCTCAATCCGTTGTGCCGTTGTGAAGAAGAAGAAGAGGAAGATGAACAATATGTCTAAACAAGAAGAAGAAGAGGAGAAGATATCTAATCTTTACGCTAAATCATCATCATCATCATCTAATAAGAGAAAGAGGAACCAATCATCATCATCATCATCTATAAGAGAAAAAGGAACCATTTAACTTCTCTTAATAGGAACAAGAGGCGCAACAAAAAGATGCTCAACTATACGACTAGAGAACAACATCATAACAAATCATCATCATCATCCAGTAGTAAAAATAATGATGATGTGTATAAGGCCATCCGATATGTTAGAAAGAGAAAGATGAATTGTGACCAGGACACAATCCTATCCAAGAATAAGAGGAACAATCCGGGCAAAGCAAAAACAGACAAGGTGCACAATACTAGTTGCAACATTATTAAAATTGGTGATACAGTCGATTTGTCGGCCCTTTTATTCACCAAAAAAAGGAATTTTCTTATCAAATCCAACCAACAGCGGGTTAAGGCCAAGGATCTGTCAGGCAAGTTTGTTGTTTTATATTTTATGACACTCGCAGCTTATTACGACGATTTGGGCACAGTGTCAAAACACTTGGTGGATATACATAATAAGTTACAGCCCAAAGGTGATTTCGAGATCGTCCTTGTTGCAATTAATGATCATTTTTCTCCCGATCCTCATCAAATTTTTATGAAAATGTTTTCCACAATGCCATGGCCTGCCATTCCGTTTTCAGATTTAGAATGCAGGAAATGCCTTGAAAACCTGTTTAACAATTATCACAGAATGCCTTGTTCTGTAATCATTGACCCAACAGGTTTTGTTTTGCAATATGATGCCGACCCTTTGTTTCTCAGGTACGGAGCTGCTGCTTATCCTTTTACCAACGAAAGAATACAATCCATCAATTTGGAAGATAATCTACTTATGCAGCAGCCTCTTTCCATTCAAAAACTATTGGCCACTCCTGAACGTGATTATCTCGTCAACAACAATGGAGACCAGGTATGCATGCTAAATCACCATTTTTTGATTTTAACGATATTAGAAATTTGTCTGTTTTGTTGTTAAGAAAACAGACAAATTTGTTTTGTCTGTTTTCTTAACAAAAAATAAAGATATTGTCTGTTTTGCATAGTTATTAAGATGTTGCTTAGTCGTCGTCTAGGCTGAAATCAACCGTCTTGATTCTACTAGGTTAGGCGAATTAGGAGGAGTCTAGGTGAGCGACGCCTAGGCATACATTAGGAGATTTAGGCAATCAAATATACGTAAATGTGTGCTTTTTTTAATATATGATTTGATTTTACCTATTTTCGTCTTTAAGTGGTTAAATTTATAAAGTTGTACAATTAAGTATTGAACCATCATACTTCTAACAAGAGTCTCAAAATTAAACAAACAAAAGTTAGTAAAATATATTTGTTTCAATCAAATAGACTAATCTTTAAATTAATAATGTAATTATGTTAGAATCAATTAAAATGTATGCACATAAATATCTAATATATACGCCTATATATATAGTAAAACGCCTAATTCCCCTAATGGACGACTAGGAGGGCACCTTACCTCCTAGGCATCCAGGCAGTTCGCTATTGTCTTTGTTCTTCTTTACGCCTTGACAAGTATGCTGTTTTGTATTACTAGTTTTTTCATATGTACATTCAACTATACATACTTTTACTAACATCGGTTTCTTTCTTTACAAATGCTACTTAATTTGGCAGGTACCCCTCGATGGTCTTGATCATAAGGCAGTGGGCTTATATTTTTGTCCATGTCTAGATAAACATGATGAATTACACACCACAGGGGCACTTAAGAAGCTTTATCAAGAGTTGTCAGAAAACTCGAAAGAGTTTGAGATTGTTCTTATATACACACACGGCTGGTGCGAGCATCATGAGGATACATGTGGTCGCATGGTTGAAGATTCTTTCTTGAATGGAATTAAGACAATGCCTTGGTTGGCACTTCCTTTTAACGACACAAATTGTAGTAAGAAGTTGCAGAGGATATTCCAACAACCCCAAGAGCTCGGAGTGCCAGTACCAGCAAGGATGGTGATTATTGGACCTCATGGAAAATTCATCGAACTGTTGGGCACTCATATATTGTTGAGTTATGGTGCTCCAGCATACTCGTTCAGCTTTCGCAGTGCTGTCAATTTAGAGCTTGAAATGTTAAAAAAATTAAAGCTGGAGATGTTCTGGGATCTGGACACTGTCTTTATGCACACAAATGGGTCCCGAGTTCGATTTTCACAATATATTGGCAAGAGAATTATAATCTTATTTCAGAACGTCCCCGGTACATTCAACAATTTTTGGAGGGAGATGAAAGCAAGGTATATTAGGATGAAGGGCACCGACGATGAGTTCGAAGTTATCCACATCTATAGGGGGGTCTATATTAATCGTGATAAGAAGATTGTAGCATCTTTCCCATGGTTTATGCATGCTCATCTTGATCAGGGCTCAGAAGCAAGAAAGTATATAAACCGTGTTTGGCCCGATGTTCTGACAAATTGTGGACTTATTGCATTTGATCAGGACGGATCGATTGTTAGAATGAAAAAAGACCCTGAACTTGGACAAAATATGGTATTTCCCTTTTATCAGGATGGAGATATGGAAAACGAGGTCTCGCTGCATGTGAGAGAGTACATTAATATTAAATGTAAATTAGAATGTGTAAATAAAGGGCCAGACCCAGAAGACTGCTACATGACATAATGATGAATGAAAGTAATTCTGGATTCTGGTTTTTGTATATGTACTGTGTACAATGATGATGAAAGTAATTCTGGATTCTGGTTTTTGTATATGCGTTTATATGAAAGTAGCGACCAATGGTTGTGTGCTTGACTTGTCTCTGCAGCTGTAATGAAATCTATGAAGGAGGATTTTGGGCATCTGATATGGCAGCCTCCCAGGTAACTATATATTTTCTTTGAATCTGTTTTTGGACCCGAGTTGTTTTTCTTGATTTCTTTGTGGTTTCTCGCTTCGAGCTGAGCTGCTGTAGTTTTAAGTTGCGGTTTTTGGAGGTTTCTGAGCAATTTGAAAGCCGTAGGTATTGTTTAGTGCTGCTGTGGGGTCTGCAGAATCAGGGTCTGTTTCTCTGGTTTTGTGTGTGTTATCTGTTGAAGCTATGCAGATGGGTCTGCAGGTTGCTTTCTGTTTTCGGGGGGTGGTTCGATCCTGGGGTTTCAATTTGCTGCAGATTTTTGTCTCGAGTCTGGGAGGATTTGGTGCAATGTTTTTTGTGGGATTTCATTTTTCTGCAAGATTTTGCTTCGGGTTCTGCTGTTGCTTTTTTCAATTTCTGGATTATAGCAGTTCAGGGGTCTTGGGTTTTTGTGCTTCACGTCTCGAGCTGCGTGTAGAGAATTTGCTGGAGTATGGCAGGTTTATGTTTTTGCTGTGCTGCGTTTGATTTACATGGTCCTTGGGAGCAGATAGAGATTTTTTCTGTCTGCATTTTCCTGGATTTGTCGAGCTCATGGACTGTTTTTTGTGTTGGTGATTGGTGTGTGGTTGGTGTTTGGAGTGTGCATGTTTTTCTCTTCTTGGATGGGAGGCATAGGTAGTGCTGCGTGGATTTCATCTATTGGCTGGGAGTTGGCAATTTTCTCCTGGTGTTTAATTTGGAATGTCATGGTCTCTTTTGGAATGCTGCCTTTTGCTTGTTTAATTTGCTGGTCTATTTGCTTAGACTAGCTTTATTTTTTAAGTTAGTGTTTTTCTCTTTCTCAAGCTAGTCCTTAGAATTCTTGGAGTTTTGTTTCAAGTCTTCTTTGTGGCTAGTTCAAACTCTTTGTATATTCTTTTAGTCTATTAGATTTTACGAGGCTCGACCTCATTTACCCAAAAAAAAAAATCCTTTACAAAAACCAAAACAGGGTAGCACAAACTGAGCTCTTTTTGCTTTAATTTTATACTAATATAAAGATATTCATGCATATCTTGGTTCATTTTTTTACTTAATTTTCAGAGCTCATGATTAGGGGGATTTCCCTTGAAGGCATGCATAAATTTTAAATGGGAGTGCAAAGTGATTTTAAATAAGGATCTATTGGACAAACTCAAGTTATGGGGTTACAAAAGATATGACACACTTATTCGAGCTTGACAGATTCTAAATGGTTTTAGCTGTAATACTTGGTCATAGGTGTTGATGCTGTTGTTTTGTACAGTCCTCGAATTTTTGAGAAGGCTGGGATAAAGAGAGATGACCACAAGCTACTCGCCACCATAGGTATTGGAATCTGCAAAACTATTTTTGCTCTGATATCAACATTTTTGCTAGACAAAGTCGGACGGTGCCCACTGATGCTTTCGAGTATGGGGGCCATGGTAGTTGCTCTACTCGTACTCTCAGGCTCATTATTTGTTATTAATCACTCGCATCAAAAAATTCTGGGTTGTAGGCTGGAGAAGCAAGAAGAGGACAAAAAATTGATTCAGAATTCTAGGTTTGTATCTTCTGCTCAATTTTTGTGTTTACTGCTCCTTCCATTACAAATTATCAGGAATGCTTGCTTAGTTGCGCTTAAATTGGTAGTTTTCTGTTTAGAGCTTTTTTCTTTGGCCTTGCTATTAAACACTGTATACATAAGAAGAGCATTATTTGGCAAATACATATGAAGGATTTAATTTCGTTTCATATACAAATTTTGATTGCATGACAATGATACTCTGATGTCGGAAAATCTGCAACTTCTTATTGCTGTCACGAGCCATAAGACCAACGCCATTCTACGCAGACTCCTCAAACAAAGCCATTCTTGAACTAATAGAATAAGGGTTAACTTGATATTAAACAAAGAAAAAATTTATCTTTGATCCAATATTAAAGGATTAAGAAGCTACAGTATGGATCCTTTTAGTCATGTATGCCGCAAATCAAATATGTAAATTTATAAAATTTTGAGATAATACAAATAAAAGATTTTTAAGAGTTTAGGCATAAATAAGAAGAAATATTAAATATACTAAAGATTGTGTCATGAAATATCTTGATCCAAGCTGCAAGTTTCCAAATTCCTTTAATCTCATGTTCCATTATTTCCATATGTGTATACAAAATCAGAAAGAGGGTCATTTGGACCACAGTTTGAATTACGTGATGACAAGGTAATAAGCAATTGAATATGAACAAACCAACATGAAACATAATTGCAGACCTTCTGTAGGAGGCAAGTTGACATTGAAAAAAGCTTTACTAAACCTGCTATCAGTGATACTCCATGTTCCTGGATGATCCACTTACAATTAAGTTATCTTGGCACAGGAATTTTTTGGCTGCCGGAAAAGTTTAAAGCAATATAGTGCATTAAAAGAAAATGAAAACCATTTTCATATAGGATATATGTTGGTTTCGGACTCTTTGCTTTCTCTCTCCCAAACTCGATCAGATTCAAATCAAGTTGTAGAGCGAAGGAAAAAAACAATGGAAATGCCCTCCGTTTTAAACACAATTGATTTTATCGTGCAAATTTTATGTATAATTACTTTAAAATTATTTTCAATGAATTAATGTATGTGTATACCTGTACAGTTTTTGATTCATCTGTTTTGAGGGTATGCAGGCCGTTGCAGTTCTTAGGAAATGGGCAGGCAGCCCTTGGAATTCCCAGGAAGTGGCCAGGTACCATAGCCATGGTATCATTATACTTACTTTCAGTGTTTATTTTATCTTTAAGTTTACATATTAATCCTGTGGGGGTTTAGGTCTATATTGAAGGAAAAAAACAATGGAAATGCCCTCCGTTTCAAACACAATTGATTTTATCGTGCAAATTTTATGTATAATTACTTTAAAATTCTTTTCAATGAATTAATGTATGTGTATGTGTGTACAATTTTTTATGCATATATTTTGAGGGTATGCAGGTCCTTGCAGTTCTTAGGAAATGGGCAGGCAGCCCTTGGAATTCTCAGGAAGTGGCCAGGTACCATAGCCATGGTATCATTATGCTTACTTTCAGTGTTTATTTTATCTTTAAGTTTACATATTAATCCTGTGGGGGTTTAGGTTTATATTGAGCTCCATATAAATTGGGTTTTGCGGATTATCCATCTTATGGAAGTTTATGTTGAGCTCTCATACTCTCTTTGGACCTTAAATATATAATCACTTTCTTCCGAGCTTTGTTTGTTCATTATAAGATGCATGACATAATTAATTTATCTTTAATTTTGTACGTCTTTGTTCTTCTCTGTTTTTAGATATTTTCTGATTTATGTAGGATGCCTATGAACATCTCTTTTTAGTTAAGTATTCAGGCCGCTAATTGTGACCACAATGCGTTATGCATAAAGGCATGCTATTGAATTCAACAGCCACATTAAGTTTATTCATTCACATTTTTCCAGGCTTCCTATCAGATCCCTCAGATTTGGTGGTGTTGTATTGTAAAAACAGACGAAATTAAAGGAAAAAGCAAAGAACTAAATTGAAATATCCTATGCGTTTATATGAAAGTAGCGACCAATGGTTGTGTGCTCGACTTGGCTCTGCAGCTGTAACGAAATCTATGAAGGAGGATCTTAGGCATCTGATATGGCAGCCTCCCAGGTAACTATATATTTTCCTTGAATCTCTGATCGATTTAAAATTGATTGTTTAAAGCATAAATCATATATTTAGCTCTATTATCTCTCTTCCAAATAATATGTGTGGATTTTAGGCAAAAAAAATTTTGATTCAAAACTTCAGGTTGCTCAAAGTTCCCTTACATGAAAATATTAATACCTTTAAATTTACTGCACATGGATGTGACCTTCTGAAACTGTGCAGTGCATAGGTCAACAAGTACAACCCAAAAGAGGTCGTGGCTATGTTTTTTTCCTGTAAATTGATATAAATACTTCTGTACTTTCATGTGGCTTCATATTTGTTTTAACAGAGAAACGTTTGACAATATGTGTCTACATATAAAAAAGGAAGTTATAATAGGCTGTCGTGAGATCTTAAATTTAGCCCAATTGTGTATTTAAATTCTTTTAGGCGTAATTATAAACAATTTTTGCTTTTTATTTTCCCTTTATACTATTTCTTTAGGTTTAAATGTGCTTTGCTGAACTGCTTAAGTTGTAATTTAGGTGCAATATTTGGTAATATTCCACCAATAGTGGTGTCATTATTATTAAACTTATTTTGGATGTTATTTGTCGTATAAGGTTTACAATACTGGATCCATACCATTAACGGGTGAGTAGCTTTTTGAGTATCATGTGGAGGTGCACCTATCTGTCATGCCATCCATTCTGAATTTGATGGTTTTCTCCGTTTATGTGTTCTAGCTTGCTGATATGTTAGCACAGGCTACATACTATATTTTCCCTTTTTTCATCTCTTTTCATGTAATTAAAAGCTTTGTCCGAGGGGTAGGTCTAGTGAGTTTTTGGTGTGGTGGTTGGGGGTTTCGATGCTGGGTTGTAGTAGATCAGAGTTTTGGGTGGTTTTGGGACATGGGGAGTGCCCGAGGTGTGGATTCTGTCTGGAGTGGGGGTTTTATTTTGCAGGTTTTTAGGTCTGAAGGTTTAGATGGGTTCTGTAGTGCTGTTGCAGGTCGTGTAGAGGGTCTGGTTTTTTCGAATGCTGGAGAGGTTTTGCTCATTTTCAGTGTGGAGTTTCGCTTCGAAGTCGTGATGCTGTAGTTTCAAGTGGTGGTGCTGTTGTAACTTCGAGCGAAGTCTGCAGAATAGGGGAGTTGTTCGTGCAAAGTTTCTCGTGGTGTGACTTCTGTCTGGGGTTTTGGCTGGGTTCTGTTATTGCTGGAATTTGTTTTTGGGCCCGAGTTGTTTTTCTTGATTTCTTTGGTAGTTGCTCTACTCGTACTCTCAGGCTCATTGTCTGGTATTTATCACTCGCATCAGACCGTTCCTTGGGCTGTTATTTTGGCAATAATTTCGGTGTATTGCTTGTGTCAGTGTTTAAGCATTATGCTCAGGATTACAACCCTTGTACCGATATAAAGAAAAGCTACAACCTACGCAGGCTTCTTGGTGATATGCCTAGCATTGAAACTCTTAAGGGCAATATCATCAGCCTCTGGATAAAAGTTTAACAAATTAGATTTCTTTCCTTTTCTTAAATTAAAATATATCTCTTGTGTTTTAATTTAATAATGTACATACATAGTTTTTGGATCCAGGTTTAACTTTTCACAATTATCTAACCTCAACAATGGAGAACTTGAAGACACTGAAATTATGTAGTGTTGCATTTAATGACGTGTATGTGATTTCAAATGCTCTGTGCTTGCTCGGAAGTATGCCCATGTTGGAATGACTTGAGATAAAAGTGGTGAGTGCTAGTACTAAATTGTGTATTAATTGTTAAAATATTGCTGAAACTTAGATGAGGCACCAACTGATAATTTGTTCTTGATTTCAACTCACGATGCAATGTATATGTTACACTCTTGTAATGCAGGGTTGTGACATGAACTGTGGGAGAAACGTAGAGTTAACAGCTGGACAATATTTGGAATCACCAGATTGTGAGCATGTAACTCTAAACCAACTCCAAAATGTGAGCTCCTTTTATTAAAGCTTTGTGAATAGAAATTCAAATCTATGAGTTCAATGCACCTTAAATTACGTACAAAAGAGACAAATAAATTAGGACGGAGGGAGTATCTTGGAGGAGTTGATCTGGCCTCCATGAATTCTATGAATTGATAATAGAAAGTGAAGGTGACAGGACAAATATTCATGCAACTTAATTCCTGAAGGATAGAAAACATGACCAGGAATTGGTCTTTGAGACATGAGACCTATTTCTTAAAACAGGTACATTCAGTCAGAAGTATGTTCAGCTATTGAGCATTTCCCAAGAGCACCGTCTATTTGCATTCACTCGCTAGTCTTTCACCTCTATTGTTAATAACTCTCACAAACTGCAGTCAGATATTCTTTTTGTAATAAATTTTTGGATGATAAAACTACTAATCAAACTGAGCTTTGGACAAGCCAATTCACGATGCTATGTCAAATACAGAGTTACGTTTTTTTTCCACTGTCAAGGCACAAGGAAAGAAATTGATGATCAACATTCAAGTAACACTTTATTACTCTATTAAAAAACCCGCCATATATTACCATTTCACAATAGAGTTCTCTTCACTCAGGTCCATTGTCAAATACAGAAATTTTGTCTTCACTTATATCAACACTGCAATAAAAGTGACTGATCAGCATTGTATGTCAAGAATGTAGACTGTTATTAATTTCAAACAGTATCTTAAGCCACAAGTATGAGCATCAAAAGTACATAATAATTGAAGTAGTCAAAATCAGAACGTTGTTTTATAACAGAAAAAATATATTGCAAAATCCATGAAATCTGGTAACATGTGACTTAGAAGCAAGATTCTTAACAGAAGTCCGCTTATCCAAAAAAATTCCAGTTAAAATATACTGATAGCCAAGATAGAAACAAAAAATTTGAGCAGAGTAGTGTTTTCTACGATTTAATAGCTGATCTAGGTTGTTACATGAGTAAAATGCCAGCCCACAAAGACAGATTGCTTAGCTAACTATATTTTCATAGATTCAGAGGGGTTAGATTTTACCAATTGAGCATGCAACTGGTGGAAATTTATAATGACAATATACATTTCTTAAATTAAAGAATGCATAAAAGGGATAGGGTATTTCCTTCAGACAGTGTTCATGAGAAGCAGCATAATGCATTCATATTTGGTGTAAATGTTAGAAAAATAATACAAGGTCCCTAATGTAAGATTTGGTGTTGATTACAGAGGTACGCCAATTGAATAATAAACAAAGCTCTTTTACATTTAGGAAGGGAAAACAATCAATCACAATGCACTCTGATAAATTAATAAAAGCATAGGATGATTCCCATAATGCCAAATTAGATAATCAGGCCCTCGAGGATTTCTTACCTAATCAGCCTTGTCCTGTTATTCTTGGACCAAATTGCTTGTAGAGAATTGTCTTGCTGGCTGCGTACACGTCCAAGACAGCCTCTGACACTACAAGCAGCTCCAAGTCACGCATTAGTTGCTCAAGGATTGTAAGTGAAACTAGGTGGTTACCAACTGTCTTCTCTAGCTGTGAAACGTGAAATGTATCTACTCGACTCATCGACTGCATCATGAAAGTATTCTACAACAATCAAATGAAGTAATGAATGATTAAATCACATTAACAGTAGTGAGAAAAATGAAGCAACCAGCACAATCTACACAATGTCTAATCTTTTATAATCAAGTGACAAATTTATAAATCCTGCCCATAATTAGATTAAAAAATACACCATCTTACAGTGAAAAAGAAACAAAAAGGAACACTTTAGAAGCCCTCAATCTGTGTACAAGTCGGAACATAAACTCATTATTGTGCATCGAGAGCACAACTCAACAAAAGTATCAAGTGATTTATGCATTCAACTCTCATTGAATCCCTCGAGTCCTTCAGCTGGGAGGAAGCTCTCCGTGTGGCTGAGAACTCCTAGGAGGAAGCTTTGAGATGGAAATTCAACGTACTTGGTCTGTTTCTTCCTGTAGTCGTACAACATTTCTCCTAATCTAGTTTTTCCAAAAAACTGATTTGCACCAGAGTAGAGAAACAACCAATCTATCTCCTCCGAACCAGTGCCAAAAGTGAACATTTTGTTCCAAACCACCTCACCAGAAACTGCTATTGGTGTCCACAAACTGAGCTCCTTTTCAACAAGTGACCCGTCAGGAACAGTTTTAAGGACCACAGCCACGGAGCCCTCAAAATTCAAAACGTTGGACTTCCTTGCATGAACAAAGCTTGGGTACGAAATCAGTCCAAACAGTTCGGTATGAAAATCAAAAGTTATAATGAAATCCACACCTTCCATATACAAAACCCCGTCAACAACGGGACCAGACCTCAAAACAGGGGATGGGGGGTAATAGAGAAAACTTGGTAACTCAGTATCGACCTTAATGACCCTCCAGGAATCAGAATTTGAAGAATACAAATGCGCTGCTTCCAAACCCACATGTTTATTATCAATTTTCTGATATTCAAGAAATAAAACCTTAAAGTCACAGGATACACAATCAAATCCAAACCCAACTTCAAATTTGTAGGCTTTTAGGACTGGTCGTGGGTTGTCGATGATAACAGTGAAGGGTGTGTGCGGTTTGTCAATAACAGGGGTGCGTGGTGGTGGGTGGAATATTGTATGTCTCCTCTCCTCAGTCATGGTGAAAGCCGCAGGTGGAAGCATGAGTTTCTTATACATCCTAGTTAGGGGATTTAATAGATATAAATCAGCTTTAAAGTTATGAAAAACACAAACAACACCGTTAGAAGAGCTTACAAATTGTAATAAATCAAAAGGGGGCATCAAGGGGATATTCACCGAATAGTGTTTGAGAGAATCGGGGTAGAGAATAGTGGCAGCGTGACAGCCTTCATTATCGTCTACTCTAGAAGTAATCATAATAATAGAGGGTAATTTATTTACAGAAATTAGGTGGTGAGCAATGTGGAATTTAGGTGTTGAAATGATAGAATGCCATAACTTACAAACATATTTACATCTGAACAGCGAAATGACACAAGTGCGAGAGAGTATGTTGAATATAAGGTCCTTCGATAAATACCTCTCAGCACTTGAAGATAAGATCTCGGCCCCTGCATTGTCTTCTTGAGTTGCTTTTGCTTTGCCCGGATTGTTCCTCTTATTCTTGGATAGGATTGTGTCCTGGTCACAATTCATCTTTCTCTTTCTAACATATCTGATGGCCTTATACACATCATCATTATTTTTACTACTGGATGATGATGATGATTTGTTATGATGTTGTTCTCTAGTCGTATAGTTGAACATCTTTTTGTTGCGCCTCTTGTTCCTATTAAGAGAAGTTAAATGGTTCCTCTTTCTCTTATTAGATGATGATGATGATGATTGGTTCCTCTTTCTCTTATTAGATGATGATGATGATGATTTAGCGTAAAGATTAGATATCTTCTCCTCTTCTTCTTCTTGTTTAGACACATTGTTCATCTTCCTCTTCTTCTTCTTCACAACGGCACAACGGATTGAGGTGCCCAAATCACTCCACATCTTCTTCCTCTTGTTGTTGATGGTTGATGATTTTGATTTATTCTTCCCCTCCTCCTCGACAACATCATCATCATCATCATCATCATCATGTTTACACAAAATCCACTTTCCAGCAGGAGGATCCATCGATTGATTGATTGAGTTTAATTTTAATATCTGTATTATTCTGGGTTTTACTTGTTGTGTGTGTCTTGCCCCAAATCTTCCTTTGCTGTGTGTGTATATATATATATATAGGCTTCAGGTCGTTTATCTTCTACTGCCTGTATACTTCCTATTTGGCTGCACATGGGTTTGAACAAACCGATCAACGACACCCAACTCAACCCTTTTTCAACCCGAAAAACCCCACCTAATGTAAACCGAATTATAGATGAATTGTTTTTTATCAACCCGACATAAATGGGTTGGGTACGGATTACAAATATTTTTACCATAACCCAACCCAACCCGATTCATTAATATATTCTCCATAATTTTATATAATTTTTTAAGTTTGACATATATTTACGCCTCTTCTCGTATGTTTTCACGTAACTATTATAGTATCTTAAATGTGTTGTGTATTATTTTCTCATCTCCAATATCATATTAAGTTTCCTGGGTAATAATTTTATTTGTTCAATTTATGTTTGCATATTCATTTTCATCTGTAGATGTATCGTTAAAACATTTAGTTATGCATATAATTTACGATATGATATACATTACTAAAATTATGATGTTAATCAAATTTAAATATTAGTACTTTAACTATAATTATACAAATTTCATTTTTATCTAAATTTTCAAGATGAGTGATAATAAATAGTATTAGAACTTTTTTTATCGGATCATTCAACACATCCAAACCAACCCAACCCGACCCAAACCGATGTACGACGGGTAGGGTTGGGTAACGAAATTATATTTTATGGGTTGGGTTAAAAAAATTCAAGTCGATTTAATTGGGTCGGGTTGTAAAATCGCCTTTAACCCGGCCAACCCGACCGATGTGCACCCCTATTTCCTATTTGGCCGGCCAACCCTTTTTCGGGCTTTGTTTCCAAATATTTATTTATTTAGTTTTCAAAAATATTATTTTATTTAGTTTTAAAACTAAATAAAATAATATTTTTTTAAAACTAAATAAAATAATATTTTTATTGTATTCATAAATAAAAATATGGTGTTTGAATAATAGTAGAATAATATAATTATATTTGATTTATGATCGTACTAAGGACATACTTTAAATACTTATTCTAATAAGATATTATTTTTAATCGTCTACTTTTAATTATAGAACATTAATGCTTGAGATTGTTTTGACAGTATAATATCAAATTTTTAAATAAAAAATTTCTTACGCTTATGTTATGTCATCTTTTAGCATGACAAATATTTTTTAATAATCCCGTAATTTATTAATTATTAATTATGATTAATTAATATTAACCTTAGGCAGTTAACATAAGGATTGTGAATAAAGGTGAAGGTTAATTTGATATGCGTGCAAATCAATTTCCACACAAGAATTTTTTGCAACAACTGCGGCACTACCTATTAGGGCCGCTCATGGATTACGTAACCCGTCAAACCCGACCCGACCCAACCCAATCCTGAAATGAGCCGTTTAAACTGAACCGTTTAAAACCGTGGATTAATTGGGTTATTTTTTATTTAACCCGTTTATAATGGGTTGGGTAAGATTTTATCCTTTTAAAAACCTAAACTAACCCAACCCGGTTATATAACTAGGCCCAACCCATTTTAAATATTTTACACTCCCTGATTCCCTGACCCCGACCCATTTACAATATTACTTCAGAACTTCCCCCAACTAAACCCTAGTTAGTCTGTATAATATTACATTTCATATTATACAGCCGCTCCTCACTCCTCAGTCCTCACTCGTCACTTCAGTTCTATCTCATTGGCTCCAAATCTTCAATTAATTTGTAAGATTCTTTTAATCTCTTCAATATTTTGTTTTATTCATATTGATTTGCTGTAAGTATTGATTTGTTTTATTTGAGAGTTGTATGATTTATTTGTCAAATCTTTGATAATCCTCAATTAGTATTTTGGCTAATCTTAATCTTTGGTAACTTAAATGACCTGTGGATGTGGTGATTGTAACTAAATGAATGACTTGTGATGATTTAATAGGTAGTGATATTCATTTTAAACTTGATTTGATTTGTTTATTTTAAATCTTTGGTATGATTTGATTTGTTTCTTGATTTAACTTATTTATTTGTTTTTAATAGATTAATTTATAAAGTCTTGACTGAGTGCTCAATCTTTGTTTTGATATATATTTATTTATTTGTTTGGATTTAGGACAAAAATATGGAAACAACATTCCCGCCCCTGGTACTCAACAAATTCCTCCAGTGATCTTAAACACCACCCAAAACCCAAACACTTTCCTAACCCCAAACTCTGATCAAAACTTAACCCCCTGATGAACCCTCGATTACTAATGGTGAACTTAAATCCCCTAAAAGGGAGACTGATGATGTTGACCCACTTACAACCAAGAGAAAACCTACCAGAACTTCTGATGTGTGGGATCATTTTACCAAAATAAAGGGTGGAAATCATAAGGGTCCAAGATGCACATGTAACTATTGTGGAGCGAACTATGCTTGTCATAGTACAAGAGTTGGAACAAGTAGTTTGTGGGCTCACTTAAAGAAATGCAAGAATTATCCAAAAAATATGGCTGATAGGAAGCAAAAGGTGCTTAGCTTTAAACGTAGATTTGAAGGAAAGGGCAGTTTGTTCGTAGCAACATTTAAAAAAGTAAGATGTCGGAATGCCTTGGCGAAGTTTGTGGTGAAGGATGAACAGGCCTTCAATGTTGTGGAGGGGGAAGGTTTTAAGAATTTGATCAATGAGCTGCAACCTAGGTTTGTGGTCCCAAGTCGAATGACTGTTATTCGGGACATTTACACGCTGTTTTGTAATGAGAAATCTAAATTGATGAAAGATTTGACAGCCGCTGGACAAAAGGTGAGTCTAACAACCGATTGTTGGACATCCCGAACTCAAATGTCCTACATGTGTCTCACTGCACACTACATAGATTCTGATTGGAAGCTATAAAAACAGATAATCAACTTTTGTCAAGTTTCAAACCATAAAGGTGAGACCATTGGAAAGGTGATTGAGGGCTGTTTGCTTGAATGGGGGGTTGAAAAAGTATTTTCTGTTACACTTGACAACGCATCAGCCAATGATGTAGCAATTGGTTTTGTAAGGAGAAGGGTCAATGCATGGAAATGTGTTGTTCTTGATGGTGAACATCTCCATGTTCGACGTGGTGCTCACATCATAAACTTAATTGTCAATGACGGACTAACAAAGTTGCATGACTCAATAGTTGCAATCCGTAATTCCGTGAGATACATTCGTTCATCTATAGCAAGGCTACTTAAATTCAGATGCTGTGTGGAGAATAAGAGAATTGATTATAAGGGGCGACTGGTCTTAGACGTGACTACAAGGTGGAATAGCACGTATATGAGCTGGATGCGGCTCTGAAGTTTGAAAAAGCATTTACAAGGTATGAAGAGGAGGACGACAAATTTTTGAGCTACTTTATGAAAAAAGAGAACGGTAAAAAAATGATTGGACCTCCATCGTCTAATGATTGGGAGTCATCAACTGTTTTTGTGAAATTTCTGTCTACCTTTTATGAAGTTACGTTGAAGTTTAGTGGCACTTTGCACGTAACTTCAAATAACTTTTATTATGAAATATGTGAGATTCACACTATGCTGGCCGAGTTAGCAGATCAAGATCATCCTTTATTGTCTTCCATGGCTGTTAGCATGAAGAGAAAATACGATAAATATTGGGAAAATGCGAATAATATAAATCCAATGTTGTTCTTGGCTGTTGTACTCGATCCCGTGTACAAAATGAGGTACTTGAAGTACTGTTTTGAATCTATATATGATACTGAGACGGTTGCTAGGATTGTTGTGAAGGTGGAGTCGATTTTGCACGGCTTACATGTTTGTTATAGTACTGGAGTTAGAGATGGTTGTACTAAGGTTAGTTTTTTGGCTGCACTGTACTTTATAATCTGTTTTCTGATTTCTGTAGTGTTGATCAAGCAGTTTTTATTATAGTTATTGTATATATACTTCTCTATTATTGCAGATGTGTACGTTTAAGGTAGACATTTGATTTCGTATGATTTTGATGGACAAAACTTATATGTATATCTCCACATTTGCTCATATGATTAAAACAACATATCTGATTAAAATTTAAATATCATGTCTGCATTGCTATCCATGAGAGCTGAACTTTGTTCTGCTGTTTACTTGGTTTGTGTAAGCTGTTATAAATTGTTGTTTACTAATGTTAGTTTTCTGGCTGCACTGTACTTTATAATCTGTTTTCTGATTTCTGTAGTGTTGATCAAGCAGTTTTAGCCTAGTCAGTAGATTTCTGTAGTGTTGATTTCTGTACTTTAGAAGAAGATAGTAGCTTGGTATAAATTGGTGTTGGTCAGTATGCAGATGATTGAAAGAACCGAACATGATGGAAAACTAATATATTTCAAATGCCTAGTCACGAGTCATGACCACAAACACAGGGAAGTTAGTTTACAAATATTGTTACTTGCTGTATTTTGGTAAGTATTAGTTTACAAGTATTAGTTTATAGTTTTAGCCTTTGACTTCCTGGAATTTGAAGTTATGTACTAATTAATAGAAAATAATGAAATAGATCCCCATATACTAATATTGGAGTCTGGAGATGCTAACCACACCACTCCAGCAGGAAAATTGTTTTTCTGATCACCAACTCTTCTAGTTTGAAGAATGTAAATAGCTATCTTGTGAACTACGTGACTCACTCTTTGCTAGACATTTGACAGTGTTGCCCAACAACACCTTAACAGTTTTTAGATGCCATCTTCTTTTGGACAGTGATCATGTTTCTGTATTGACTGTGATATACTTATTGCTGCTAGTGAATATGTTTATTATCTAGGTTCAGTCATGTTCTGTACTTTCAGATTAGTAGTATAACATACAAGTTTGACTTGTAAATGTTAACGTGTAACAGGACAGTGGAGGTCCTTCTCCAGTTCAAACTGTTGGCAAAGAAACACAGAAGAGAAGGTTGTTGGATAATTATATGCAGCAGCAACAAATGGGAACAACGGAGAAAAAGAGTGATCTTGAAATCTACTATTCTGAAGAACCTCTATACCCTATGACCGATAAGTTCAACATTCTTAATTAGTGGAAAGACAATACTAGCAGGTACCCAACTTTATCTTTGATTGCTCGAGATATTCTTGCTATTCCAGTTTCGACTGTTGCTTCGGAATCTGCATTTAGTACAAGTGGACGAATACTGGATGCTTTTCGGAGTTCTTTAAGTCCAAAAATGGTGAAGGCGCTCATTTGTACTCAAAGTTGGTTGAAGGGTAGTCATGGTGGAATTAAATCTAATACTTATTTGGATGAAACTCAATCCTACGAATTTCTTGAAGTTGAAGAAGGTGAAAGACATTTTTCGATACATTTCTTGAAATAGATTTTATAACATGTTTTCTGAAATTTCAAATATTGTATATTTTGTAGATACTATTGGAAAAAAGAAAGGCAGTGCTTCAAATGATAAGTGCAAGAGTAGAGCCAATGTTATTAATCTTAGTGACCACTGATTGTCACTATTCAGACTATTTTGTTTAAATTTTAGACTATTTTGTAGTAGGCTTCAGGACTTACTATTGATGGGTGATGAAATATTTGAGATTGCTTAAATTATTTATGGATGATGTAATATTCTGGATTCCGAACTATTTATGGATGATGTAATATTCTGGATGCAATACTTAATTTCCTGCTTTTAATTTTTTAATTTTTGTATTTTACAACGAACATTAGTTATATGTAATTTTGACAGGTTTATTTCTTTCAACCCGATGAACCCAACCTAACCCGGCCCAACCCATCACATAGTTAATAGGGTTGGGTTTAATAATTTTTTTGAGATTAATGGTTTAATATTTCTGTAATCCGTAATAAACGGGTTAGGTCATTAAATAGGTAAAACCGGCCCAACCCAACCCATATGCAACCCTACTACTTATCATTATAGGTTCAGGCCTCACGGTTCTTTCTGTGTTACCATTGTTTTTGTAAACAATATAATTGTAAAAACTACAATTAAACCGACGGAACATCTCCGATTATCCAACGAGATTAACTAAATTTGTTGACTATAATAATTATTTAAAATATAGATAAAAAATATATGTATAAATTTTAATGATATTCACTATAAATTTATCTATATTTTTTTATTACCAGTTTCTAGACATCGGCTATATATAACACATATTGTACCGTTTGGCATTACACAAATATCTAAATAAAAATATATTTTTAATTAAATTATGCAATAAATAATTTATATTTTTTTATGAATAAACATCAAATATCTTATCACTCTTCAAATAACATGTTAATGAAAAATCTAATTTTGACTACTTAGTGATGTAATTTATTTATATTTTCAAAAATTATGAAAAATGAATCTCTGCCCCCTTAGTATTTCTATTATTATTTCAAATAAGTTAAAATAATTTTTAATTATTATAATTTTTTCCATTTCGATATGCTAGTAGCAATATATTTTTTATTTTCTGTTTTGAATAAGTTGAAGTAAGTTTTAATTATCATAAGTTTAGAATAAAATTTAAATAAAATTCGACTTCTATATAAATTTGAATTTTATTTCTATTTCTGCATGAACTTGGATTTTATTTTCTAAAAAATAGAACATAAATAAAGAAATTTTGCACTCTATATAAAATTGAATTTCATTTCTACTTCTATATGAATTTCGATTTTATTTGTAAATTAAAGGACCTAAATAAGAAAGTTCCAATTTTTTAGTGAATTTCGAATATAAATAGGAAATTATGATTTAAGTTATTTGAGAAAAAGATAAAAAATTGTTTGAAAAATTCTAAATATGATTGACGTCTAAATATTTATTATCTTTTCTATTAATTCGAAATGATTCGAAAGAATAAATTCTAAATAAGACTGATTTCTAAATATTTATTAACTTCCCTATTAATTCGAATATACAAAAAGAAATTTAATTTTATTGAATTAAAATTGAGGAGATCTAGAAAAATAGATAAATAAATCTAAGAGGATATATATATATATATAAATATATACTAGCATAATGATTGTGCGAGACACGGGTCATTTTCTAGCTTATTATATTATAAGGATATAATAAGACTACTCTAATATAAACCAAATTTAAAATATAAACTAGAAAACAAATATTGTTTTAAAAAGAATTACTTCGAAATATAACACATATTGTACCGTTTGGCATTACACAAATATCTGAATAAAAATATATTTTTAATTAAATTATGCAATAAATAATTTATGTTATTTTATGAATAAACATCAAATATCTCATCACTCTTCAAATAAGATGTTAATGAAAAATCTAATTTTTACTACTTAGTGGTGTAATTTATTTATATTTTCAAAAATTATGAAAAATAAATCGAGCCGCAAGGGTGGACTCGATTGGTTAAATAGATGAAAAATTGTGCTCACGGTCACAGATTCAAATCACGCATTTGGAAGCAAAGCCCGAAAAAGGGTTGGGCGGCACAATAGGAAGTATACAGGCAGTAGAAGAAAAACGACCTGAAGCCTATATATGTATATACACACAGCAAAGGAAGATTTGGGGGGAAGACACACACAACAAGTAAAACCCAGAATAATTCAGATATCAAAATTAAACTCAATCAATCGATGGATCCTCCTGCTGGAAAGTGGAT
This sequence comes from Apium graveolens, assembly GCF_009905375.1. NCBI lineage: Eukaryota > Viridiplantae > Streptophyta > Magnoliopsida > Apiales > Apiaceae > Apium > Apium graveolens. The sequence continues at coordinate 33,196 of NW_027421545.1, forward strand.
TTTGTGTAAACATGATGATGATGATGATGATGATGATGATGATGATGATGATGTTGTCGAGGAGGAGGGGAAGAATAAATCAAAATCATCAACCATCAACAACAAGAGGAAGAAGATGTGGAGTGATTTGGGGACCTCAATCCGTTGTGCCGTTGTGAAGAAGAAGAAGAGGAAGATGAACAATATGTCTAAACAAGAAGAAGAAGAGGAGAAGATATCTAATCTTTACGCTAAATCATCATCATCATCATCTAATAAGAGAAAGAGGAATCAATCATCATCATCATCATCTAATAAGAGAAAGAGGAACCATTTAACTTCTCTTAATAGGAACAAGAGGCGCAACAAAAAGATGCTCAACTATACGACTAGAGAACAACATCATAACAAATCATCATCATCATCCAGTAGTAAAAATAATGATGTGTATAAGGCCATCCGATATATTAGAAAGAGAAAGATGAATTATGACCAGGACACAATCCTATCCAAGAATAAGAGGAACAATCCGGGCAAAGCAAAAACAGACAAGGTGCACAATACTAGTTGCAACATTATTAAAATTGGTGATACAGTCGATTTGTCGGACCTTTTATTCACCAAAAAAAGGAATTTTCTTATCAAATCCAACCAACAGCGGGTTAAGGCCAAGGATCTCTCAGGCAAGTTTGTTGTTTTATATTTTATGACACTCGCAGATTATTACGACGATTTGGGCACAGTGTCAAAACACTTGGTGGATATACATAATAAGTTACAGCCCAAAGGTGATTTCGAGATCGTCCTTGTTGCAATTAATGATCATTTTTCTCCCGATCCTCATCAAATTTTTATGAAAATGTTTTCCACAATGCCATGGCCTGCCATTCCGTTTTCAGATTTAGAATGCAGGAAATGCCTTGAAAACCTGTTTAACAATGATCACAGAATGCCTTGTTCTGTAATCATTGACCCAACAGGTTTTGTTTTGCAATATGATGCCGACCCTTTGTTTCTCAGGTACGGAGCTGCTGCTTATCCTTTTACCAACGAAAGAATACAATCCATCAATTCGGAAGATAATCTACTTATGCAGCAACCTCTTTCCATTCAAAAACTATTGGCCACTCCTGAACGTGATTATCTCGTCAACAACAATGGAGACCATGTATGCATGCTAAATCACCATTTTTTGATTTTAACGATATTAGAAATTTGTCTGTTTTGTTGTTAAGAAAACAGACAAAAATCTTAACAAAAAATAAAGATATTTGTCTGTTTTGCATAGTTATTAAGACGTTGCTTAGTCGTCGTCTAGGCTGAAATCAACCGTCTGGATTCTACTAGGTTAGGCGAATTAGGCAGAGTCTAGGTGAGCGACACCTAGGCGTACATTAGGAGATTTAGGCAATCAGCTATACGTAAATGTGTGCTTTTTTTTAATATATGATTTGATTTTGCCTATTTTCGTCTTTAAGTGGTTAAATTTATAAAGTTGTACAATCAAGTATTGAACCATCATACTTCTAACAAGAGTCTCAAAATTAAACAAACAAAAGTTAGTAAAATCTATTTGTTTCAATCAAATAGACTAATCTTTAAATTAATAATCTAATTATTGTTAGAATCAATTAAAATGTATGCACATAAATATCTAATATATACGCCTATATATATAGAAAAACGCCTAATTCCCCTAATGGACGACTAGGAGGGCACCTTACCTCCTAGGCATCCACGCAGTTCACTATTGTCTTTGTTCTTCTGTATGCCTTGACAAGTATGCTGTTTTGTATTACTAGTTTTTTCATATGTACATTCAACTATACATACTTTTACTAACATCAGTTTCTTTCTTTACAAATGCTACTTAATTTGGCAGGTACCCCTCGATGGTCTTGATCATAAGGCAGTGGGCTTATATTTTTGTCCATGTCTAGATGAACATGATGAATTACACACCACAGGGACACTTAAGAAGCTTTATCAAGAGTTGTCAGAAAACTCGAAAGAGTTTGAGATTGTTCTTATATACACACACGGCTGGTGCGAGCATCATGAGGATACATGTGGTCGCATGGTTGAAGATTCTTTCTTGAATGAAATTAAGACAATGCCTTGGTTGGCACTTCCTTTTAACGACACAAATTGTAGTAAGAAGTTGCAGAGGATTTTCCAACAACCCCAAGAGCTCGGAGTGCCAGTACCGGCAAGGATGGTGATTATTGGACCTCATGGAAAATTCATCGAACTGTTGGGCACTCATATATTGTTGAGTTATGGTGCTCCAGCATACCCGTTCAGCTTTCGCAGTGCTGTCAATTTAGAGCTTGAAATGTTAAAAAAATTAAAGCTGGAGATGTTCTGGGATCTGGACACTGTCTTTATGCACACAAATGGGTCCCGAGTTCGATTTTCACAATATATTGGCAAGAGAATCATAATCTTATTTCAGAACGTCCCCGGTACATTCAACAGTTTTTGGAGGGAGATGAAAGCAAGGTATATTAGGATGAAGGGCACCGACGATGAGTTCGAAGTTATCCACATCTATAGGGGGGTCTATATTAATCGTGATAAGAAGATTGTAGCATCTTTCCCATGGTTTATGCATGCTCATCTTGATCAGGGCTCAGAAGCAAGGAAGTATATAAACCGTGTTTGGCCCGATGTTCTGACAAATTGTGGACTTATTGCATTTGATCAGGACGGATCGATTGTTAGAATGAAAAAAGACCCTGAACTTGGACAAAATATGGTATTTCCCTTTTATCAGGATGGAGATATGGAAAACGAGGTCTCGCTGCATGTGAGAGAGTACATTAATATTAAATGTAAATTAGAATGTGTAAATGAAGGGCCAGACCCAGAAGACTGCTACATGACATAATGATAATGAAAGTAATTCTGGATTCTGGTTTTTGTATATGTACTGTGTACAATGATGATGAAAGTAATTCTGGATTCTGGTTTTTGTATATGCGTTTATATGAAAGTAGCGACCAATGGTTGTGTGCTTGACTTGTCTCTGCAGCTGTAATGAAATCTATGAAGGAGGATTTTGGGCATCTGATATGGCAGCCTCCCAGGTAACTATATATTTTCTTTGAATCTGTTTTTGGGCCCGAGTTGTTTTTCTTGATTTCTTTGTGGTTTCTCGCTTTGAGCTGAGCTGCTGTAGTTTTAAGTTGCGGTTTTCGGAGGTTTCTGAGCAATTTGAAAGCCGTAGGTATTGTTTAGTGCTGCTGTGGGGTCTGCAGAATCAGGGTCTGTTTCTCTGGTTTTGTGTGTGTTATCTGTTGAAGCTATGCAGATGGGTCTGCAGGTTGCTTTCTGTTTTTGGGGGGTGGTTCGATCCTGGGGTTTCAATTTGCTGCAGATTTTTGTCTCGAGTCTGGGAGGATTTGGTGCAATGTTTTTTGTGGGATTTCATTTTTCTGCAAGATTTTGCTTCGGGTTCTGCTGTTGCTTTGTTCAATTTCTGGATTATAGCAGTTCAGGGGTCTTGGGTTTTTGTGCTTCACGTCTCGAGCTGCGTGTAGAGAATTTGCTGGAGTATGGCAGGTTTATGTTTTTGCTGTGCTGCGTTTGATTTACATGGTCCTTGGGAGCAGATAGAGATTTTTTCTGTCTGCATTTTCCTGGATTTGTCGAGCTCATGGACTGTTTTTTGTGTTGGTGATTGGTGTGTGGTTGGTGTTTGGAGTGTGCATGTTTTTCTCTTCTTGGATGGGAGGCATAGGTAGTGCTGCGTGGATTTCATCTATTGGCTGGGAGTTGGCAATTTTCTCCTGGTGTTTAATTTGGAATGTCATGGTCTCTTTTGGAATGCTGCCTTTTGCTTGTTTAATTTGCTGGTCTATTTGCTTAGACTAGCTTTGTTTTTTAAGTTAGTGTTTTTCTCTTTCTCAAGCTAGTTCTTAGAATTCTTGGAGTTTTGTTTCAAGTCTTCTTTGTGGCTAGTTCAAACTCTTTGTATATTCTTTTAGTCTATTAGATTTTACGAGGCTCGACCTCATTTACCCAAAAAAAAAATCCTTTACAAAAACCAAAACAGGGTAGCACAAACTGAGATCTTTTTGCTTTGATTTTATACTAATATAAAGATATTCATGCATATCTTGGTTCGTTTTTTTACTTAATTTTCAGAGCTCATGATTAGGGGGATTTCCCTTGAAGGCATGCATAAATTTTAAATGGGAGTGCAAAGTGATTTTAAATAAGGATCTATTGGACAAACTCAAGTTATGGGGTTACAAAAGATATGACACACTTATTCGAGCTTGACAGATTCTAAATGGTTTTAGCTGTAATACTTGGTCATAGGTGTTGATGCTGTTGTTTTGTACAGTCCTCGAATTTTTGAGAAGGCTGGGATAAAGAGAGATGACCACAAGCTACTCGCCACCATAGGTATTGGAATCTGCAAAACTATTTTTGCTCTGATATCAACATTTTTGCTAGAAAAAGTCGGACGGCGCCCACTGATGCTTTCGAGTATGGGGGCCATGGTAGTTGCTCTACTCGTACTCTCAGGCTCATTATTTGTTATTAATCACTCGCATCAAAAAATTCTGGGTTGTAGGCTGGAGAAGCAAGAAGAGGACAAAAAATTGATTCAGAATTCTAGGTTTGTATCTTCTGCTCAATTTTTATGTTTACTGCTCCTTCCATTACAAATTATCAGGAATGCTTGCTTAGTTGCGCTTAAATTGGTAGTTTTCTGTTTAGAGCTTTTTTCTTTGGCCTTGCTATTAAACACTGTATACATAAGAAGAGCATTATTTGGCAAATACATATGAAGGATTTAATTTCGTTTCATATACAAATTTTGATTGCATGACAATGATACTCTGATGTCGGAAAATCTGCAACTTCTTATTGCTGTCACGAGCCATAAGACCAACGCCATTCTACGCAGACTCCTCAAACAAAGCCATTCTTGAACTAATAGAATAAGGGTTAACTTGATATTAAACAAAGAAAAAATTCATCTTTGATCCAATATTAAAGGATTAAGAAGCTACAGTATGGATCCTCTTAGTCATGTATGCCGCAAATCAAATATGTACATTTATAAAATTTGAGATAATACAAATAAAAGATTTTAAGAGTTTAGGCATAAATAAGAAGAAATATTAAATATACTAAAGATTGTGTCATGAAATATCTTGATCCAAGCTGCAAGTTTCCAAATTCCTTTAATCTCATGTTCCATTATTTCCCACATGTGTATACAAAATCAGAAAGAGGGTCATTTGGATCACAGTTTGAATTACGTGATGACAAGGTAATAAGCAATTGAATATGAACAAACCAACATGAAACATAATTGCAGACCTTCTGTAGGAGGCAAGTTGACATTGAAAAAAGCTTTACTAAACCTGCTATCAGTGATGCTCCATGTTCCTGGATGATCCACTTACAATTAAGTTATCTTGGCACAGGAATTTTTTGGCTGCCGGAAAAGTTTAAAGCAATATAGTGCATTAAAAGAAAATGAAAACCATTTTCATATAGGATATATGTTGGTTTCGGACTCTTTGCTTTCTCTCTCCCAAACTCGATCAGATTCAAATCAAGTTGTAGAGCGAAGGAAAAAAACAATGGAAATGCCCTCCGTTTTAAACACAATTGATTTTATCGTGCAAATTTTATGTATAATTACTTTAAAATTATTTTCAATGAATTAATGTATGTGTATACCTGTACAGTTTTTGATGCATCTGTTTTGAGGGTATGCAGGCCGTTGCAGTTCTTAGGAAATGGGCAGGCAGCCCTTGGAATTCCCAGGAAGTGGCCAGGTACCATAGCCATGGTATCATTATACTTACTTTCAGTGTTTATTTTATCTTTAAGTTTACATATTAATCCTGTGGGGGTTTAGGTTTATATTGAAGGAAAAAAACAATGGAAATGCCCTCCGTTTCAAACACAATTGATTTTATCGTGCAAATTTTATGTATAATTACTTTAAAATTCTTTCAATGAATTAATGTATGTGTATACGTGTACAATTTTTTATGCATATATTTTGAGGGTATGCAGGTCCTTGCAGTTCTTAGGAAATGGGCAGGCAGCCCTTGGAATTCTCAGGAAGTGGCCAGGTACCATAGCCATGGTATCATTATGCTTACTTTCAGTGTTTATTTTATCTTTAAGTTTACATATTAATCCTGTGGGGGTTTAGGTTTATATTGAGCTCCATATAAATGTGGGTTTTGTGGATTATCTATCTTATGGAAGTTTATGTTGAGCTCTCATACTCTCTTTGGACCTTAAATATATAATCACTTTCTTCGAGCTTTGTTTGTTCATTATAAGATGCATGACATAATTAATTTATCTTTAATTTTGTACAGTCTTTGTTCTTCTCTGTTTTTAGATATTTTCTGATTTATGTAGGATGCCTATGAACATCTCTTTTAGTTAAGTATTCAGGCCGCTAATTGTGACCACAATGCGTTATGCATAAAGGCATGCTATTGAATTCAACAGCCACATTAAGTTTATTCATTCATATTTTTCAGGCTTCCTATCAGATCCCTCAGATTTGGTGGTGTTGTATTGTAAAAACAGACGAATTAAAGGAAAAGCAAAGAACTAAATTGAAATATCCTATGCGTTTATATGAAAGTAGCGACCAATGGTTGTTGTGCTCGACTTGGCTCTGCAGCTGTAACGAAATCTATGAAGGAGGATCTTAGGCATCTGATATGGCAGCCTCCCAGGTAAACTATATATCTTCCTTGAATCTCTGATCGATTTAAAATTGATTGTTTAAAGCATAAATCATATATTTAGCTCTATTATCTCTCTTCCAATAATATGTGTGGATTTTAGGCAAAAAATTTTTGATTCAAAACTTCAGGTTGCTCAAAGTTCCCTTACATGAAAATATTAATACCTTTAAATTTACTGCACATGGATGTGGACCTTCTGAAACTGTGCAGTGCATAGGTCAACAAGTACAACCCAAAAGAGTCGTGGCTATGTTTTTTTTCCTGTAAATTGATATAAATACTTCTGTACTTCATGTGGCTTCACATTTGTTTTAACAGAGAAACGTTTGACAATATGTGTCTACATATAAAAAAGGAAGTTATAATAGGCTGTCGTGAGATCTTAAATTTAGCCCAATTGTGTATCTAAATTCTTTTAGGCGTAATTATAAACAATTTTTGCTTTTTATTTTCCCTTTATACTATTTCTTTAGGTTTAAATGTGCTTTGCTGAACTGCTTAAGTTGTAATTTAGGTGCAATATTTGGTAATATTCCACCAATAGTGGTGTCATTATTATTAAACTTATTTTGGATGTTATTTGTCGTATAAGGTTTACAATACTGGATCCATACCATTAACGGGTGAGTAGCTTTTTGAGTATCATGTGGAGGTGCACCTATCTGTCATGCCATCCATTCTGAATTTGATGGTTTTCTCCGTTTATGTGTTCTAGCTTGCTGATATGTTAGCACAGGCTACATACTATATTTTCCCTTTTTTCATCTCTTTTCATGTAATTAAAAGCTTTGTCAGGGTAGGTCTAGTGAGTTTTTGGTGTGGTGGTTGGGGGTTTCGATGCTGGGTTGTAGTAGATCAGAGTTTTGGGTGGTTTTGGGACATGGGGAGTGCCCGAGGTGTGGATTCTGTCTGGAGTGGGGTTTTATTTTGCAGGTTTTTAGGTCTGAAGGTTTAGATGGGTTCTGTAGTGCTGTTGCAGGTCGTGTAGAGGGTCTGGTTTTTTTCGAATGCTGGAGAGGTTTTGCTCGTTTTCAGTGTGGAGTTTCGCTTCGAAGTCGTGATGCTGTAGTTTCAAGTGGTGGTTCTGTTGTAACTTCGAGCGAAGTCTGCAGAATAGGGGAGTTGTTCGTGCAAAGTTTCTCGTGGTGTGACTTCTGTCTGGTTTTGGCTGGGTTTTGTTATTGCTGGAATTTGTTTTTGGGCCCGAGTTGTTTTTCTTGATTTCTTTGGTAGTTGTCTACTCGTACTCTCAGGCTCATTGTCTGTTATTTATCACTCGCATCAGGCCGTTCCTTGGGCTGTTATTTTGGCAATAATTTCGGTGTATTGCTTGTGTCAGTGTTTAAGCATTATGCTCAGGATTACAACCCTTGTACCGATATAAAGAAAAGCTTCAACCTACGCAGGCTTCTTGGTGATATGCCTAGCATTGAAACTCTTAAGGGCAATATCATCAGCCTCTGGGTAAAAGTTTAACAAATTAGATTTCTTTCCTTTCTTAAATTAAAATATGTCTCTTGTGTTTTAATTTAATAATGTACATACATAGTTTTTGGATCCAGGTTTAACTTTTCACAATTATCTAACCTCAACAATGGAGAACTTGAAGACACTGAAATTATGTAGTGTTGCATTTAATGACGTGTATGTGATTTCAAATGCTCTGTGCTTGCTCAGAAGTATGCCCATGTTGGAATGACTTGAGATAAAAGTGGTGAGTGTAGTACTAAATTGTGTATTAATTGTTAAATATTGCTGAAACTTAGATGAGGCACCAACTGATAATTTGTTCTTGATTTCAACTCACGATACAATGTATATGTTACACTCTTGTAATGCAGGGTTGTGACATGAACTGTGGGAGAAACGTAGAGTTAACAGCTGGACAATATTTGGAATCACCAGATTGTGAGCATGTAACTCTAAACCAACTCCAAAATGTGAGCATACATAAAATTTTGGGTTCGCCCCTTTCGAGGGGCGAGCTCCTTTTATTAAAGCTTTGTGAATAGAAATTCAAATCTATGAGGTCAATGCACCTTAAATTACGTACAAAAGAGACAAATAAATTGGGACGGAGGGAGTATCTTGGAGGAGTTGATCTGGCCTCTATGAATTCTATGAATTGATAATAGAAAGTGAAGGTGACAGGACAAATATTCATGCAACTTAATTCCTGAAGGATAAATAACATGACCAGGAATTGGTCTTTGAGACATGAGACCTATTTCTTAAAACAGGTACTATCAGTCAGAAGTATGTTCAGCAATTGAGCATTTCCCAAGTGCACTGTCTATTTGCATTCACTCGCTAGTCTTTCACCTCTATTGTTAATAACTCTCACAAACTGCAGTCAGATATTCTTTTTGTAATAAATTTTTGGATGATAAAACTACTAATCAAACTGAGCTTTGGACAAGCCAATTCACGATGCTATGTCAAATACAGAAGCAAGGAAGTATATAAACCGTGTTTGGCCCGATGTTCTGACAAATTGTGGACTTATTGCATTTGATCAGGACGGATCGATTGTTAGAATGAAAAAAGACCCTGAACTTGGAGAAAATATGGTATTTCCGTTTTATCAGGATGGAGATATGGAAAACGAGGTCTCGCTGCATGTGAGAGAGTACATTAACATTAAATGTAAATTAGAATGTGTAAATAAAGGGCCAGACCCAGAAGACTGCTACATGACATAATGATAATGAAAGTAATTCTGGATTCTGGTTTTTGTATATGTACTGTGTACAATGATGATGAAAGTAATTCTGGATTCTGGTTTTTGTATATGCGTTTATATGAAAGTAGCGACCAATGGTTGTGTGCTTGACTTGGCTCTGCAGCTGTAACGAAATCTATGAAGGAGGATCTTGGGCATCTGATATGGCAGCCTCCCAGGTAACTATATATTTTCTTTGAATCTGTTTTTGGGCCCGAGTTGTTTTTCTTGATTTCTTGTGGTTTCTCGCTTCGGAGCTGAGCTGCTGTAGTTTTAAGTTGCGGTTTTCGGAGGTTTCTGAGCAATTTGAAAGCCGTAGGTATTGTTTAGTGCTGCTTTGGGGTCTGCAGAATCAGGGTCTGTTTCTCTGGTTTTGTGTGTGTTATCTGTTGAAGCTATGCAGATGGGTCTGCAGGTTGCTTTGTGTTTTTGGGGGGTGGTTCGATCCTGGGGTTTCAATTTGCTGCAGATTTTTGAATATTTTCGATACTGGGGGGTGGTTCGATCATGTGGAGGTGCACCTATCTGTCATGCCATCCATTCTGAATTTGATGGTTTTCTCCGTTTATGTGTTCTAGCTTGCTGATATGTTAGCACAGGCTACATACTATATTTTCCCTTTTTTCATCTCTTTTCATGTAATTAAAAGCTTTGTCCGAGGGGTAGGTCTAGTGAGTTTTTGGTGTTGTGGTTGGGGGTTTCGATGCTGGGTTGTAGTAGATCAGAGTTTTGGGTGGTTTTGGGACATGGGGAGTGCCCGAGGTGTGGATTCTGTCTGGAGTGGGGGTTTTATTTTGCAGGTTTTTAGGTCTGAAGGTTTAGATGGGTTCTGTAGTGCTGTTGCAGGTCGTGTAGAGGGTCTGGTTTTTTTCGAATGCTGGAGGGGTTTTGCTCGTTTTCAGTGTGGAGTTTCACTTCGAAGTCGTGATGCTGTAGTTTCAAGTGGTGGTGCTGTTGTAACTTCGAGCGAAGTCTGCAGAATAGGGGAGTTGTTCGTGCAAAGTTTCTCGTGGTGTGACTTCTGTCTGGGGTTTTGGCTGGGTTTTGTTATTGCTGGAATTTGTTTTTGGGCCCGAGTTGTTTTTCTTGATTTCTTTGGTAGTTGCTCTACTCGTACTCTCAGGCTCATTGTCTGTTATTTATCACTCGCATCAGACCGTTCCTTGGGCTATTATTTTGGCAATAATTTCGGTGTATTGCTTGGTGTCAGTGTTTAAGCATTATGCTCAGGATTACAACCCTTGTACCGATATAAAGAAAAGCTTCAACCTACGCAGGCTTCTTGGTGATATGCCTAGCATTGAAACTCTTAAGGGCAATATCATCAGCCTCTGGGTAAAAGTTTAACAAATTAGATTTCTTTCCTTTTCTTAAATTAAAATATGTCTCTTGTGTTTCAATTTAATAATGTACATACATAGTTTTTGGATCCAGGTTTAACTTTTCACAATTATCTAACCTCAATGGAGAACTTGAAGACACTGAAATTATGTAGTGTTGCATTTAATGACGTGTATGTGATTTCAAATGCTCTGTGCTTGCTCAGAAGTACGCCCATGTTGGAATGACTTGGGATAAAAGTGGTGAGTGCTAGTACTAAATTGTGTATTAATTGTTAAAATATTGCTGAAACTTAGATGAGGCACCAACTGATAATTTGTTCTTGATTTCAACTCATGATGCAATGTATATGTTACACTCTTGTAATGCAGGGTTGTGACATGAACTGTGGGAGAAACGCAGAGTTAACAGCTGGACAATATTTGGAATCACCAGATTGTGAGCATGTAACTCTAAACCAACTCCAAAATGTGAGCTCCTTTTATTAAAGCTTTGTGAATAGAAATTCAAATCTATGAGGTCAATGCACCTTAAATTACGTACAAAAGAGACAAATAAATTGGGACGGAGGGAGTATCTTGGAGGAGACAAAAACAAAATTGAAGAAAATTTTAACTGGACTTGGCCCTCAAGCTATCTGAGTATTCTGGTTAACTAATAGACCTTCACCTGTAATCTAATAAGCTGCAGAGACTTAGCCAATAGAAGATACTTCAGCCTTGGATTGGCCTTGAATCAATTTTCAGAAACCAAGTACTTGTATACTCGTTTGCTGTGACTCGACTCGATCTAGCATACGAGTCTAGTTCCAACAAAATTATGGTTCTCGTAGTTGTACGAGTCCAGCTCGAGTCTGTACTGAACTCGGCTAAAACAAGATTAAACAGAAACTTAATTCTACTGAATCTCACCGTCGTTTGTACAAAACCGTAAAGTAATATCATTACTAATTACCACACCTGATTATCCCTAATCGTATACAAAATGAAGAAACAAGTTGTCGATTACTGTACTGTGGCTCCGAGCTAGGCAGCAAATGCATGAAGAAGTGGAATATCACAGTGTACAAATACCTTACTAATGGTATGCTTTTGTCGTAAACTTAATAAGGGCCAAGTGCAAGTCTCAAGTGTAACCCTAGCATTTCGTAGCTTCACATTTTATACCATGTCTGCATGATTGCTCTTGTTCCGGCTGCTAGTCTCTACAATGTTGCCCTTATCCTTCTTCTGGCCTCGTCCAAGGAAAAATCTACCTCCACGCTTAGGTTTTACATGTGTTCCATCTTGATCTGCTTCTTGACCAGTTTCAATTACATCCAAATACAGCACCTTCACTAGATTCCTAAAACGACGCCTAAATGTTGGCATTCTTGACATAAAACCAATAATACCCTGCAGTCTGTCACAAAACGATCATGATTCATAAATCTTTAGGATCCGCTCGACATGTTATTAACACTAAAGAACTAACTATAACCACTTGCAACATATTAAATATATATAGTCTAATGAATTTTTCAAGATAGCACACATAATTTAAACAATTAGTAAATTTAAATTAGTTAACCTTAGAACTAGTAACCCTAAAATGTATAACTTTGGAGAGGTATATGTTTTATTTTGTCCGAAATGTGTCTATTAGTGTTCTGCAACATCTTTCATTGGTTTAGAAAATCCCAAAACGGTATTTTCAATTTTTATGTTTACTTGTATCTTAAAAATAACAGAACAAAACACAAGAATAGACCTGATAATCTGCAACCACACTGACTATTACAAGAGCGTCGGATGTCGTAATTAGTAACTTTCAATTTGTTTGGTTTGTTCAAAAAGAAATAAGGAGGATAACATATATGGCATAATGAAACATAATTTTGTACAAAATTTTACCTCCTAATTATTGCTTGCAGTTGCGCTCTTCTTACAGTATCAGATGATGGAAAGTCGGAGTCATCCCAGTCTTCAGTGTTCTCATTTTTGTACCCCATGACAAGCTTTTTAAGGCAGATTTCTTCATTTTCTTCTAACTTCATTCCCTTGATCTGCTCCTTCATGATCAATAAAGGCCCGACAAACCACTCAAACATCTTATCCCTAGGCCAATTAGTCGCTGTCAGCTGAATGTCATCAGCTGAAAATTAATACAAGTATTATAACTACATCTAAAGATTACGTAACAGAGATATCAAAGATAAAGAGTTTAGGAAGACATACAAATCAACAAACCAGGCGACTCTGACTTTGCAGACGCAAGCAAACACTGCAAAATGGTCCAGGCAGGTAATTTGATCTCTAATTTTTTACAATTTCCCTTCAGTATGCACTCCGCAATATCTTTGACATCTAGCAAACCATCACGTAGTAGTATCCTACCATTCACTTCACAGGACTTGAACAACCAATCCCATACCTGTTATATTCTACTGTGAATTTACTTTACAGATTTTGACATTAAATTTACAGGATTTCACTAACCTGCACAACTGTTACTGTTGAATAGCCCACTTCAGTGTTTTTGATCTCTGAGAAGCCAGTTTTGTACCTTGTAACATTCCCTCA